>NC_091176.1:16792037-16829537 GCF_040958095.1 Procambarus clarkii | reverse complement strand
TCCTCGTCACGGCCCTTGCGGATTTGTTCATTTGATGCATCACGTTAGTGTGATCTCTGTTTAACACTTGGTTTGATGCGCTTACCTGTTGCTCGATCAGAAGGGGATTGTTTCGGGCGATGCCGTTGTTTATCCAGTTGTTTGTTGAGTCTTGCTCTTTGTTTACTATGCTAGTTTTTTTTATTACTCAGTGAGTTGTTGGTTGTTTGCTAGAATAGTTTTGGATTACTTATTCACCTGTTGATTGCTAAGCTATTCTTGGTTTATTCATTTATCTGTTCCTTGTTTACTGTGCTAGTTTTTCTTCACTCTTTCACTGTTGTCTGTTTATTCAATAGGTTATGATTGTTCAGCCACATGAGGACGTTTATGTTTTTGTAATCAGCAGCTGTGAGAGTGCTCATATGTTGCACGTTTTTCTCAGCTATTGCTAGTTTAGATACTCTTCTATTATTTAGTGTTCGTTTATCTTCAGGTAAAAACCGTCCTTTTTCATATAGTGAGGTGTGAGGTTCTTCACGAGGGAGACATAAACTTCTCCAGTTTAATGTCAATTAATTGATTAATAACAATTTGCTTATTTGTTTCTATCGTTGAGGTAAACTTGATAAGGCAGGGAAAATAATTACTTAAAATGATTTATCTGATATTCATGTTAAGAAATCTACTAATTATAAATTTCTAAAAATCTCCATATAAATATTCTTTTCAAAGTTAATAATTGTAGGATAGAACTCAGAATATCACATAAATATTTTAATTAATATGTTGCCTGAATATTTTTTATGTTTCAATGATGATCAGCGAGATCTTTTTGGGGTATAGGACATTTGGCGAATAAAAAAAAGTCAGAAAAGAGTTAATAATATATTTAATAAACACAAATAATCGTACGAGACATGAGCATGATTCGAGCCTGTACACAGGGTGTTCCTAAATTACACACCTTACGCCACTGAACCTCGATATACTAAAAGTAAAGCATCCTGAGATGCAGCCGATTCCTCTGTGGTTTCAGAGACATCAACTGACACCAAATAAGGGCTTCCCACATATCGCGAATAACGTTAATGTGATTTTGTTGAGTAATATTTGATATACAAAAATATTAAAACATAAACATATTATCATGCGCCTCAATAAATAACCCATACTCTGCTACAAAAATTAGATGTCAAATAAATTATGTTTACTCACACAAAGAGAAATACAGGAGCTGAGTCGCACTGGACTATGCATAAAGTAACACTGTAAATACTTTAGTAAATCTTATAACACAATAATTGAGAAATATCTCGAAATGTTACGTCAAATATAAATTACAAATAAAAAAAAATTTACTAACCAAGAAAATTTAAAGTCTTAATTAAACAAAAATGTCTTGAACTATAATTACAGGTAATTTTGCAATAGTGCTTACCGAGTAGTTAACTGCGCTGTAACATGGCATGTATAAGTATATAATTGTGACAACACACTGATACTGGAGATGTACACATACATGTTAATAAAAATTTACATTTGCGCGAACTATTAGATTGCAAAAATTGGCTCTGATAAACAATAGGATCTATGCAAACAATTTCTGAGACTTGATTAATCTAAAATCACGTTGTGGCATGGGTGAAGAAATATAGAACATTCAGGTCATAAGCCAGTTTGCTGACAACAACTGAACTGGTTAGAAATTAGTGGGCCATGCACTCATTAGCTGACTGATGCTCAGTCTGCCAACCCCTTTAGATTGTTAGTGATGGGGGTCACTTTCAATGTCATGAGGCAGGTGTTGACTTTGCATTGCATTCCATTGGTAATCTTAAACTTTCCCTGGGATTACATTGCACAAAGAGATTACGTGTTAATAATCTTTCTTTTGCTGTTGAAAACAACTTTCTCATCAATTTAGGATCAATTGAGTACCAGAAAACATGTTACAACACACAGCTAACTCATAATAATTGGCGTTGTGCTCACATGAGTTCCAAACTAATCTTTGCAGTGTACATCCACACTCCTTTTTTTCCTTTTGCTACGTTTGAGAAATGCAGCAATGAAAGGGATAATAATAATGCTACACAAGTCTTATAGAAAGAGCTGAGTCCAATTCAACGATTCTGTGATATTTTCAGCCTCAACAAAGACTTTCGAAACCTTTTCCAAATCGCATAGCCATAGAAACGTGAACGACCAGGCTATTTTGACTCTTAAGAATTGAATAGCTCTCTCTCTATATGTGTGAACCTATCCTATCTCCCAAGGGGAGGAAACAGAAGTCTCTCCTCTGAGTGGATTCGGCACGTTAACTCTGATATTGCAGCCAATAAAAATTGGTTACGAGACCGCTTGCACCTGATTGGATAAGATAGTCACATAACACCCACCATCAAAGCTTCTACGTGATTCGCAGACACGACAATTTTATTGCTACGTAGAATGATTTAGGAAATATAAATAAATCATCAAATTGGGTATAATCGTATTTCTATTATAACTAGAAACACGTTGTGTGTGTATTATTCTGGAGGATACTGGGAATGTTCTTATGGCACGGTAACTGTAAATAAGTACAGTGACAGGAGAATTCGTATCATCACCCAGATATAGAAGCAAAACAAGAGAAAAAAGGTTGTCGAGAAAACGACGCGATATACACAATAGGAATCCTTGGACTTTTATACTCCTCTCATACACATCTGTAGAGCATTATACCTTATATAACTCACATACACAACAGGACTCTTTGGCTCATCATTATCCTTACAGACATACATAGTGTGTGAATCATCACCAATCTTTTATACGCACTTGGAGTGTATGATTCACTTTACGGTAATCTTTGGAAGCTAAACACCAAGATGAAGTAAAAATATATAATAGAAACAAATAGCTGCTTAAACAAATAAACTAATATTTAGTCATTACAAAACCTTACCACAAATATAGTTTTCAAATCATGTTTCAGTTTATAGATTCAAAATGAACACACTGAAACAGATTTCATCTAAGTTAATGAATAAGTTAACGAAAATAATCAAATATTTATTACCTAGGACTTGATAGATAAAACAAAGAAATTCTACACTAAAGTTTTAATTGTCGTCTTCTCGTGTCTCATAATGGCGTCAGGATTTACACAAGTAACTTATAAGTATGCACTACAGCAGAGGGAGAGGTCAAGTTGCATGCACTTTCGTACTTGGAATGTTTTAAGTAGAGAAGTGTAGGTTGGGAAGGGGAGATGATGGTGCGTATTAAGATTAGAGAGTGCTGTAAATGTTGTGTGTGAGGTAGGGTGAGGGCGTTGCTTGGGTTGTGTTCGTGTGTGATAGGGTAATAGTGTTGGAAGTGTGCTTGTGTGGCTGGATTGTGGCGTTGAGTGTGTTAGGGTGAGAGTGTTACTAGTTGTGTGTGTGTGTGTGTGTGTGTGTGTGTGTGTGTGTGTGTGTGTGTGTGTGTGTGTGTGAGTGTGTGTGTGTGTGTGTACTCACCTATATGTA
Organism: Procambarus clarkii; assembly: GCF_040958095.1. Lineage (NCBI taxonomy): Eukaryota > Metazoa > Arthropoda > Malacostraca > Decapoda > Cambaridae > Procambarus > Procambarus clarkii. The sequence continues at coordinate 16,826,040 of NC_091176.1, read as the reverse complement.
CTCACCTATATGTGCTTGCAGGATCGAGCATTGACTCTTGGATCCCGCCTTTCTAGCTATCGGTTGTTTACAGCAATGACTCCTGTCCCATTTCCCTATCATACCTAGTTTTAAAAGTATGAATAGTATTTGCTTCCACAACCTGTTCCCCAAGTGCATTCCATTTTTCTACTACTCTCACGCTAAAAGAAAACTTCCTAACATCTCTGTGACTCATCTGAGTTTCCAGTTTCCACCCATGTCCCCTCGTTCTGTTATTATTACGTGTGAACATTTGATCTATTTCCACTTTGTCAATTCCCCTGAGTATTTTATATGTCCCTATCATATCTCCTCTCTCCCTTCTTTTCTCTAGTGTCGTAAGGTTCAGTTCCTTCAGCCGCTCTTCATATCCCATCCCTCGTAGCTCTGGGACAAGCCTCGTCGCAAACCTCTGAACCTTCTCCAGTTTCTTTATGTGTTTCTTCAGGTGGGGGCTCCATGATGGCGCGGCATACTCTAAGACGGGTCTCACGTAGGCAGTGTAAAGCGCCCTAAAAGCTTCCTCATTTAGGTTTCTGAATGAAGTTCTAATTTTCGCCAGTGTAGAGTACGCTGCTGTCGTTATCCTATTTATATGTGCCTCAGGAGTTAGATTAGGTGTCACATCCACTCCCAGGTCTCTTTCTCGAATCGTTACAGGTAGGCTGTTCCCCTTCATTGTGTACTGTCCCTTTGGTCTCCTGTCACCTGATCCCATTTCCATAACTTTACATTTACTGGTGTTAAACTCCAGTAGCCATTTCTCTGACCATCTCTGCAGCCTGTTTAAGTCCTCTTGGAGGATCCTACAATCCTCGTCTGTCACAACTCTTCTCATTAATTTTGCGTCATCTGCAAACATTGACATGTATGACTCCACTCCTGTAAACATATCATTTACGTAAATTAGAAAGAGGATTGGTCCCAGCACCGATCCTTGAGGTACTCCACTTGTTACTGTTCGCCAGTCCGACTTTTCGCCCCTTACCATTACCCTCTGGCTCCTTCCTGTTAGGTAGTTCTTCACCCATACTAGGGCCTTTCCGCTTACTCCTGCCTGCCTCTCAAGTTTGTATAGCAGTCTCATGTGCGGTACCGTATCAAAGGCCTTTTGGCAGTCAAGAAATATGCAGTCTGCCCAGCCTTCTCTGTCCTGCCTTATCCTTGTTACTTTATCATAGAATTCTAAAAGGTTTGTTAGGCATGATTTCCCTGTCCAGAACCCATGTTGGTGCTTGTTTACAAACCCAATGCTCTCCAGGTGCTCAACAAGTCTTAGCCTAATTATTCTTTCAAGTATTTTGCAGGGGATGCTTGTCAGTGATACGGGTCTGTAGTTAAGTGCCTCCTCCCTACCCCCCTTCTTGAAAATCGGTACGACATTTGCCTTCTTCCAGCAACTGGGCAATTCTCCCGACATAAGTGACTCATTGAAGATCATTGCCAGAGGCACGCTGAGAGCCTGCGCTGCCTCTTTAAGTATCCACGGTGATACTTTGTCTGGTCCAACAGCTTTATTTGCATCCAGTGTTGTCAACTGTTTCATTACATCCTCTGCTGTCACCTCTATATCTGATAGTCTTTCATCTTGGGTAATCTCTTCTAACAATGGGAGCTGCTCAGGCTCGGTAGTGAACACTCCATGGAATTTTGCATTCAGTACCTCGCAGATTTCCTTGTCGCTTTCTGTATACGCCCCTTCTGTTTTCCTCAGTCTTGTCACTTGGTCATTTACCGACATCTTCCTTCTTATATGGCTATGGAGTAATTTTGGTTGCTTTTTCGCTTTGACTGCAATATCGTTCTCATAATTTCTTTCCGACACTCGTCTTATGTTAATGTAATCATTCCTAGCTCTGTTACATCTAATCCTGTTGTCCTCTGTCCTTTGTCTTCTGTACTTCCTCCACTCCCTCCTGCTTCTCACCTTTGCTTCCTGACACTGTCTATTAAACCATGGATTATTATATTCCCTCCTGCTTTTTTCCTTTATTGTTGGAATAAATCTATCTTCAGCCTCCTTGCATTTCAATATGACTTGGTTCATCATACCTTGCACTGTTTTTCCTCTAAGTTCTTCCTCCCACTGCACTTCTCCCAGGTAGTCCCTTATCCTTCTGTAGTCCCCTTTTCTGTAATCAAGTCTCCTTTCCCGGACCTCTTGTCCTTTCGTCACAATTTTAAGCTCCATCATGTAGTCAAAGGCTAGGACACAATGGTCACTAGCTCCTAGTGGTATTTCATGTTCCAACTGCTCGATGTCTTCTACATTCTGAGTGATAATGAGATCTAATAGGCTGGGCGTATCCCCTCCTCTTTCCCTAGTATCTTCTTTCACATGCTGTGTTAGGAAATTCCTGTCAATAACGTCTACCAGCTTCGCTCCCCAGGTCTCCTCCCCGCCATGGGGATTCCTCGTTTCCCAATCTATCTCTCCGTGATTTAGGTCCCCCATGACCAGCAGCTTCGCTCTCATTCTATGCGCTAAAGTTGCTGCCCTCTGCAGTTCATCCATACATGTCTTGTTGCTGTCCTCGTACTCCTGCCTGGGCCTTCTACTGTTTGGTGGGGGATTGTAGAGTATCAAGATTACAATCTTCTTCCCATCCACTGTCAGAGTTCCATGTATGAAGCTTGTGCTTTCACTGGTACCCGGATTTTCCAGCTCATCAAACTTCCATTTCCGCTTTATTAGTAGTGCCACTCCTCCTCCCTGTCTCTGTGTCCTTTCTTTTCTTATCACCTGGTACCCCTCTGGAAAGATTGCATCCGAGATCATGCCATTTATTTTAGTTTCCACTATTGCCACTATGTCTGGGTCTGCCTCACTAACTCTTTCTTTTATCTCTTCTGCTTTATTGGCTACCCCATCAGCATTGGTGTACCAAACCTTGAGACACTTCTTGGAAACTCGGGTGTCAGAGTTCCCCCTTTCACCAGGGGTCTGGGGGGAACTGGGGGGTGTCTGGGGGGCAAGTGGGGGCTGTGGGGGTGAGTGGGGGGGTGCTAGGGGGGTGCCTGGGAGTGCCTGGCAGGCGAATGGGGTCTGGGCATCTAGGGGGGTGCCTGGGAGTGCCTGGTAGGCGAATGGGGTCTGGGCATCTAGGGGGGTAGGAAGGGCATAATGGGTCTGAAAGTTAGGGGTCTGAATAGCATAGGGGGGTTGAGAAATAGAGTGGGACTGAGAGTCAGATAGAGGTTGAGAGGTTGGGGGGAAGAGGGATACTGAGGGCGGAGAGCTGAGATGAGAATGGAGCATGGGTGCTGGGAGTGGAAGAGAGGGTATATTAGTTAGGGGGGAATCGGGGGTAGGTGGGGGTTTTGGGGTAGAAGAGGGGAAGAGGGAGACGGGGGAAGGTGTTAGGGGGTCACAAGGTGAGGGGGTTAAATGTGGGCTGGAGGTGCATAGGAGGGGTGAGGGTTGGGTGGGGTTTGGGGGTGAGTGGAAGAGGGGTGCAGTGGAAGCTGGGATGGAGTAGATGGAATTGAAGTCAATGGGGTAGAAGGGGCAGGGGAGTGGGAAGGGGTATTTGGGGAGGGGGGATGGGAAGGTGGGTTTGGGGAGGGCATGGCTTGACCCACTGGGGTCGCTGACAAGTGTGATGTAGCAGGGGCAGGGGAATCGTTGTGGAGGTGCAAATGTGGAAGGGACAGGGGGGTTTTGGGAGGCTGAGGCAGGGGGGATGTATAGGAGGGCTGAGTTGGGGAGGATGCGACCTGGGAGGTGACCTGGGAGGTGACCTGGGATGTGACCTGGGAGGTGAGACTACCTGAGACGCTAGTACGTTGTCGTTGTTGCCATCTATTTTTGTGGGCTGTTTGCTCATCTTTCGTCATAAACCTCTCTATAAACACATTGTAATGGGTTTCACTTCCTCTGAGTAAATGCTTGCTCCTCATTATGTACTCCACTGCCTCCTCATTGGAGAATTGCACCAGAACAGGTCTATTCTTGGTACAATTGTAAGGTCCAACCCGTCGATTGATATCCACCTCGCGTTCTGCCATCTCTGCTCCAATACACCTCAATATCTCGTGCAATTCGTATTTTTCTGTTTCTATTCTCTCTTGTCTTGTTGGTGCCCTAGATTCGAATAATCCATGTATTATAATAGACCGTCTCCTCAGTAATTCATTGTCATGCTGGTAGCCTGTCCCCTGGGGATTCCCCATCCCAACCGCAGTCACTAACCCATCTCCCACTAATCCTCTATCCTTAGCCACGCTGCTAAACCTTCCTAATTCGTTTGTGATACGAGCACATTCCCTCTCCCAGTCCTCTCTTCCCTTCCTAATCTCTTCCTGAACATAGAGCATAAGTTCTTGTTTCTGCCTCTCCACCGCATCCTGTATTTGCTGAAATACCTCACTTTTAATCCCCTGGATTAGATCCTCCAACCAATCACTCCTTCTCTCTACAAATTTCCCTATTAATTTGTCTATAAATCTGTCCTCCTCCTCATCCCTGCTGGTGATTGACCTTGAACCCCTTCTAGTCATTGCAGTAACAATCTAGCCAAAAAGGCGCTCCTCAATACCTTGCACAATCTGCTAACACAATAGGTGAGTGGATCTCCAATCGTCGTCCCACGTGGTGGTATAAGGGTTGCTGCCGAGGTGAGGTCACGCGGTCAGAGGTCGGTGAGGTCTGGTTTCACACTGCACAGTATTTCCTCAACTATTTTGAATTACGCTAATTAAACTGTTTTTCTTCACTACCTTATGGCTCTGGTCAAAACCCAAGGTTTTTTCATTCACTTGTACATTCACTTATAGTCTTTTTCACTTCGAAGTTGCCTGATTACCCCTCCCACTCCACGAGTGATCCAGGAGCTCCCAACCCACGTCCACCCAACACGATGGTCACAAGACAAGTGTGTGTGTGTGTGTGTGTGTGTGTGTGTGTGTGTGTGTGTGTGTGTGTGTGTGTGTGTGTGTGTGTGTGTGTGTGTGTACTCACCTAGTTGTACTCACCTAGTTGTGTTTGCGGGGGTTGAGCTCTGGCTCTTTGGTCCCGCCTCTCAACCGTCAATCAACAGGTGTACAGATTCCTGAGCCTATCGGGCTCTGTCATATCTACACTTGAAACTGTGTATGGAGTGAGCCTCCACCACATCACCTCCTAATGCATTCCATTTGTCAACCACTCTGACACTAAAAAAGTTCTTTCTAATATCTCTGTGGCTCATTTGGGCACTCAGTTTCCACCTGTGTCCCCTTGTGCGTGTTCCCCTTGTGTTAAATAGACTGTCTTTATCTACCCTATCAATCCCCTTCAGAATCTTGAATGTGGTGATCATGTCCCCCCTAACTCTTCTGTCTTCCAGCGAAGTGAGGTTTAATTCCCGTAGTCTCTCCTCGTAGCTCATACCTCTCAGCTCGGGTACTAGTCTGGTGGCAAACCTTTGAACCTTTTCCAGTTGTGTGTGTGTGTGTGTGTGTGTGTGTGTGTGTGTGTGTACTCACCTAATTGTGCTTGCGGGGGTTCTGTTCTGGCTCTTTGGTTCCTCCTCTCAACCGTCAATCAACAGGTGTACAGGTTCCTGAGCCTATTGGGCTCTATCATATCTACACTTGGAACTGTGTATGGAGTCAGCTTCCACCACATCACTTCCTAATGCATTCCATTTGTCAACCACTCTGACATCGAAGAAGTTCTTTCTAATATCGCGTTGGCTTATTTGGGCACTCAGTTTCCACCTGTGTCCCCCTAGTGCGTGTGTCCCTTGAGTTAAATAGCATCACAGATCAGCCCCTACACATATGTTAGTGCCCACACGTCAGCTTCAGCATACGGGTCAATACTCGCCTATATTAGCTCTTTCACATGCGTTAGTGCCGAGGCGAGAAACTCTCCCATAGTGTATACTGGTCGCCTCCCAACACCTTCCCTGCTGGAGCCCTCTTGTGACTTCAGATTCCCATCTGCTAGGTGCAATAAGTCTCACCAGGAACACTGGACAACACAATACCACTCTCAGAGACTACATACACTCACGACGGGCCTCTGTGTTGCTTCTTATAGACATACCAGGTTGCATGGGTGGCTATACTGCTTTCTCTCTGACGTCGCATTCCCATTACTTGGCATTTTTGGACACAAACGCCAGTGATGGTCAGTCATAAATCCTCCAATACTGACACTTGCCAGACAGCTCACCACACAACTATTCAGCTCAACGCTGAATAGTTATTATTATTAGTAGTAGTATGTAGTATATGTATATATATATATATATATATATATATATATATATATATATATATATATATATATATATATATATATATATATATATTTATATATATATATATATATATATATATATATATATGTCGTACCTAGTAGCCAGAACGCACTTCTCAGCCTTCTATGCAAGGCCCGATTTGCCTAATAAGCCAAGTTTTCATGAATTAATTGTTTTTCGACTACCTAACCTACCTAACCTAACCTAACTTTTTCGGCTACCTAACCCAACCTAACCTATAAAGATAGGTTAGGTTAGGTAGGGTTGGTTAGGTTCGGTCATATATCAACGTTAATTTTAACGCCAATAAAAAAAAATTGACCTCATACATAATGAAATGGGTAGCTTTATCATTTCATAAGAAAAAAATTAGAGAAAATATATTAATTCAGGAAATCTTGGCTTATTAGGCAAATCGGGCCTTGCATAGTAGGCTGAGAAGTGCGTTCTGGCTACTAGGTACGACATATATATATATATATATATATATATATATATATATATATATATATATATCCAAATAAAGGATATTATCACTGGAATTCAATTTAAAAAAATGGCAGCATATACAAAGAAGTTAACAATGAAGTATTGATCCATATATATGTATAATCAAACAAGATAAATATTCATTGGTCCTCGATAATACCTATATGAAAGATAAAGTACAAAATAAAGTACGTACGTAAACCTACTAAATATATGTTCATGTGTATTAGCAGAAGAGGCTTGAGCTTAGAGTAAGATAAGTACATTGTATTAAGCATGAGTTTAATTGAGATTGTTCTAATCTTGTTGTACAACATTAAATTATAATCAGGAAAGCCTAGAGAGTTCAGCAACCCCGAGGTGTTTATAGTTCACTGTTTTAATTTTTGTGCTATTGATTACAGCTATAAAATTCATTGTAGCTTTGACTGTGTTCTTTGCATGCACCTACTTGCAAGTATATCAATTAACTAATGGAGAGGATGGTGTAAGTTATCCTAATTGCTGAATAGATTATCGAACAATTTATAATATGTCTCGAGACCTGAGCGTTTGCATTCAGCATTGACTTTTATAAATGGCGTTAGTGTCGAATGCTATGAAATAATGAAACACATGTGGTCATTGCACCCAAGCCCATATAAATAAATCAGAGTCTTGACGAAACATTTTGCGCAGGAAACATTTATTTCCACTTCTACACGCATTTTCGTGACATGAAAATCACCATACGGAGGAATACAATGAAAATAATACCAGAGAAGGTATTTACATTACAAATACGAGTAAAAATACATTGTATCAGTCACATCAAAGGCAATTCTGACACGTAAACACAGCCAAAAGGCATCAGATCTGAAATATCACCTGTAACTCCGAGATCTGAAGGTGAAGTGGCCTATCAATACACCTGGTAATTTGTAGATTGTTGAATTTTTAATGATATATCCGGCTTATAAAGTCGTTCATTTATTTTCAGATTACAACTGTCACTATTTTTTATGCCTGTTGGGTTCATATGATATATTTGTGTTCATTTATTCTCTTATCTTGCATTTGACAGTCTGACCCTAATTGATTATATTATACTTTGTAGAAAAAATCGTAATTAAATAAACTAGCAGTCACTGAAAATTATTAATTAATAATATTTTGATACCTTGATTATCTATTAAGTGATGATATTAAATATTTATATGTCAAAGGGCTGTTCAAGGTCACCTGCAGACCAGGACTACCATAGACCACACTTCAGACCAGGGCTATCATAGACCACCTTCAGAAAAGGGTTTTCCAAGGTCACCCTTAAACAAAGACTTTCTTGATCCTCCTGAGACCAGAACTGTGGAAAACCTTAGTCCAGTTGGAAAAAATTATTGCAATATTTTCCTAACATTTGTTTTTTTAGTTCGCATGGCTTATCATTTAAATTTGAGGCATCATTTAATACAGAAGATCTTCCAGCGATATTTGTACGAACCTTCTTCCTGGAACGTCGGTCTGGGACACCTATGGCGCAGATTAAATTTTTTAATAGTCTTAAAATTGCTAGGTGATTTTGTAGTACAATTCTTCATCTGGAAACGTGTACAAATATTGGTTCGTCTGATGCCCTTATTTATTATATATATTTTAATATATATAATTTATTTATTATATATAGTTTAAGCCACACACTCGTCCTTTCTAATCGTTTCACGGATCTCTTGAAAAGGTTTTACCATCGATTTATTGGTCTGGTCATCGAGTCGAGAGAGAGATTGAGAGAGTCAGAAATTGAGATTGATATGGAGAGGGATTGAAAGAAAGAGACAGAAACATACAGACTGATAGAGTAGGGATTAGCTTGGATCTCCCATGAATCCCTAAGTCATAAAAACACAACAATAACCTAACTGACGATCATCATATAACACGTTTACAAGAAACTCGGCAATTTTCAAACATATGCACACACACACACACACACACACACACACACACAACCGGAGTTCAAAGAAGGCACTTTGTAACCCAGAAAACATACGTAACCGAGAACAGAGAAGAATAAGAAAGTATTAAACCCTAGTAATGAAACCCTGGGCATAGCAAGGCTGACACACGCACACGCGTCGTTAAGGCTGACACACGCGCGTGCATCGTTAAGGCTGACACACGCGCGTGCGTCGTTAAGGCTGACACACGCGCGTGCGTCGTCACCCTTCCCTTATTTGCCTGCTCCCGCCATAATGTCAACAACTGGGGCTTAAGGTAAGACAATTAAATAAAGTAACGAGATGTTTGCGGTGCTGATGAGTTGAGGTCGCTTGGCTGGCTGTCTGAATAACTGGGCAGCTGGCTGGCTGGGTGAGCAGCTGGCTGGCTGGGTGTGCAGCTGGCTGGCTGGGTGTGCAGCTGGCTGGCTGGGTGTGCAGCAACCTGGCTGGGTGAGCAGCTGGCTGGCTGGGAGTGCAGCTGGCTGGCTGGGTAAGCAGCTGGCTGGCTGGGTGAGCAGCTGGAATGATCTTAAGGGTGGAGGACTGGGTGCTCTCCAGCTGCCAAGGAGAGACTGAACTCCAGACGAGAGGAAGAGAAGTGGAGTGAGATAAGGGAAATATCTATCTCCCTGAAGGAGGTGTGGGAATGAGAAGGGTAATGTGGATTTAGAACACTGAAGGGTGAGAGAGAGGAAGTAACAATATCCAAATGAAGTAACGAAGGATAGAGGAGCAGAGTAAATCCCATTTAGGGTAAAGGGAATGGAGAATGAGAAGGCAAGATGGAAAGGTAGAAGTCAACATATCAAGATGCTGACTTTCAAGATCCATCGTTTTAAAATATGATGAGATGCTGAACCTTACTGTCAAACTACTATCTATATTATTTGTATTGTTATTCATATTATTGTGATATTAGACTTTTACTAATGAATTCACTGGTAATTTATTAGCACAAGAAAATGTCCTGAGAGAATATCGTCTTGCACTTCGTTTGGAAAAAGGTTTCTATTCTGATGTGTTAGTAACTCAGAGAATTTTAAATGTAGATATGATAGAGCCCAATAGGCTCAGAAACTTGTTCACCAGTTGATTGACAGTTGAGTGGCGAGATCAAAGAGCCGAAGCTCAACCTCCGCCAGCACAACTAGGTGAGTACACAGCACACACACACACACACACACACACACACACACACACACACACACACACACACACACACACACACACACACACACACACACACACACGCGCGCGCGCGACCCAAAAAGGCACAGTGAGGAGTGAGAAGTCGGACTGGCGTTCAGTAATAAGGAAAGAAGATCGTCCAAGAATTTCGTGAGATGAGGAACGTTGAAAGACTGAAGCTGATGGCTTAATAATGGTAGAAAAGAGACGAGAGAGAGAGAGAGAGAGAGAGAGAGAGAGAGAGAGAGAGAGAGAGAGAGAGAGAGAGAGAGAGAGAGAGAGAGAGAGAGAGAGAGAGAGAGAGTGAGAGAAAGAGAGAGAGAGAAAGGGAGAGGGAGAAATGAAAGAGACGTATAAAATAATTAGAGGTGCCAATAGGGATAGAAAAAGATAAATTTACACTGAATACCGAGAGAGCATGAGTGTGTGAGGACTTGTTCAAGACATAAATGAGCCAAAGAGAAGTTTAAAAGTATTTATTTAGCCTGAGAATATATACTGAACTAGGCGAGCAGGCACTAAAGGCCAAGACCATTCATAGTTTCGAAATTAAATTCAATATAAAGTTGGGATGAGAAACATATTGCACCAGCCAACCGGCAGCTGGCGGGTCTGGGGCCGAGATCTGAGGTCGATTTTACACAAATAACACAAATAGGTGGGCACAAATTTATGAGCCGCCCCCCCCCCCCCCACCCCCACGCACACACACAACTGCCTCTCCCCGGCAGTTGCAGATATAAATGGGCAGAGTTTCTTTCACCCTCGTGTGCCTGTTCACCTAGCAGTAAATAGGTACCTGGGAGTTAGACAGCTGCTACGGGCTGCTTCCTGGGGACATGTGTGTTTGTCAGTGTTTAAGAGAAATATATGTAGTAGACATAATAGAGGAAAAATAAATTGGATAGAATGGCGGGTCTAAGAGCTAATACCTCGATTCTGCAGATACAAATTTTAAATACAAAATAGTGAATACACACACACACACACACACACACACACACACACACACACACACACACACACACACACACACACACACAACACAACACACAACACACACACACACACACACACACACACACACACACACACACACACACACACACACACACACACACACACACACACACACACACATACACACACACACACACACATACACACACACACACACACACACACACACACACACACACACACACACCCACACACACATTCACATGTAAACAATAACAACATAACACAGTCAATATGTCAGATAAAAGCATTTTAAAAAGAAAACACACAAAAGACCACAATTACCTTCATTGAACAAGCAGTTCACGTAATTCAACTTAACTTGCCATAAACTTTACGACCTCTTAACGACGCAGTTACAACAGCGCGCGAGGCTGTATAGTCTGTTTAAGCAACTTAGCGAGGCCGTTATTTCCCAAGTATTATCCCTAACGAAATTTGCAGCCATAACGAAGAACAGCGCTTAAAAAAACGTAAAAAATGGCGAGTGTTTCCAGTTGCGGGGGATTTTACCAGAGAGAAGATGACAATTTAGGATACAGAGGAGGGTAGTAATGGTCGGAGAGGTGAGGAATGTGTCTCGTTACTGTCCTGTATCTTCACTATTTTATGTGAGGGCTTGTAAGTTTGGTGGGGGTAGATAGTGCTGTGCGTGGGGACGTTCATGTATGGGTGCTGTTGGTGTGCGCGTGTGTATACGTGTATATTTTCTCTTGCGTGGGCTTGTATGTGAAATGTAGGCACGTATGATCGTGTATATGTGCATGTGTAGAAGAAAAGAGGGTATGAATATGTAGAATAAAGGTTTTGTCAGCATAAAAACACACGTACACACACACACACACACAGGGGCCTCGTAGCCTGGTGGATAGCGCGCAGGACTCGTAATTCTGTGGCGCGGGTTCGATTCCCGCAAGAGGCAGAAACAAATGGGCAAAAGTTTCTTTCACCCTAAGTGCCCCTGTTACCTAGCAGTAAATAGGTACCTGGGAGTTAGTCAGCTGTCACGGGCTGCTTCCTGGGGTGTGTGAGTGTGTGTGTGGGGTGGGAAAAAAAAAAAAAGTAGTTAGTAAACAGTTGATTGACAGTTGAGAGGCGGGCCGAAAGAGCAAAGCTCAACCCCCGCAAAAACACAACTAGTAAACACAACTAGTAAACACACACACACACACACACACACACACACACACACACACACACACACACACACACACACACACACACACACACACACACATACAGGTTCCTGTACAGGTACAGGAACCTGTACACCTGTTGGTTGACAGTTGAGAGGCGGGACCAGAGAGCCAGCGCTCAACCCCCGCAAGCACAACTAGGTGAGTACACACACACACCATAGAAAATAAACATATATGACAAATTTTATATATTCTTATCTTAAACAAATAAATATTTAGTCTGTGAGATTTAAACATATAAATATTTAGTCTGTGAGATTTAAACATATAAATATTTAGTCTGTGAGATTTAAACATATAAATATTTAGTCTGTGAGATTTAAACATATAAATATTTAGTTTTGTGATTTTTCTATCTTACTCTCCCTCTCTCTCTCTCTCTCTCTCTCTCTCTCTCTCTCTCTCTCTCTCTCTCTCTCTCTCTCTCTCTCTCTCTCTCTCTCTCTCTCTCTCTCTCTCTCTCTCTCTCTCTCTTGGTTCCTCTACCGATAATACAGAAGCCAACAACTCCGATCAGTGACCGTAACTTTCTTCATAAGAGCGACTTATAATTCATGCCTTAAAGTAGAGTGTGTTCTCGGCACTATATCAACCCACCCCTTGCACACACACACACACGCACACACACGCACACACACACACATACACATACACACACACACACACACACACACACACACACACACACACACACACACACACACACACACACACACACACACACACACACACACACACACACATACACACACACACACTCTGACCAAAGAGCCAAAGCTCAACCCCCGCAAGCACAATTAGGTGAGTACACACACGCACACACAAGGAATGCATTAGGCAATGATGTGGTGGAGGCTGACTCCATACACAGTTTCAAGTGTAGATATGATAGAGCCCAATAGGCTCAGGAACCTGTACACCTGTTGATTGACAGTTGAGAGGCGGGACCAAAGAGCCAGAGCTCAACTCCAGCAAGCACAATTGGGCTAATTGGGTGATTGGGTGAGTACACACACACACATACGCGCGCGCCCACACTCACGCCCAATCCATCCCCCCCCCCCCAACACACACACCAGCACACACCCTTCACATCTACCCCTTAACACACACACACACACACCCTACCCATATCCCTCCCCCCGAAACACACACACACACTATCCCCATCTCCCACATACACACACCCCCCCCACACACACAAACATATCCTCAATCACACTCGGACACCCCCACACACAAACGCACGTCAACACACGCACACTCACAAACACACAACTTTCATAATAACGCAGCCACACCTCCCCCCCCCCCCACCCTCCCTCCCTGCTTCCACGCGCGCACGCAAAGACTATACAAGGAATATTAGACCATATATCCCCTGAGCCGTCTCGTCTCCTCCTTCTTGATAAGTTATTAACCATCAATATCCCTGACGCCGTAAGATATGCGCAAGCCATCAACGCCTATGATGGCCCATATTGATGCTTGAGAAGGCATGACCTCTTCCGTATTACTCTACCCAACAACCTGGCACGACGCCAGCCCAGGATTCACCCAAGCACAAGCTCTAGCGAGACCTGACCGTCTTTCCTTAAACAGTTCGGTGAAACTTCATTATCTAGTTTTATTATAGACAGTGTCGTATTGGTGCAGAAGGGGTTGTGATCTAGGAAGAGGAGTGGGAAGGAGGAGGAGGGGCGTTGCTGTCCTCCTCCCTGGCGAGAGGCAGCGGCAAGAGAGGTCGTCCCTCAACTTTATCCTTATTGACCATTACACAAGAGCGGCGTCCCTCAGTGTCACCTGCCAGAGGATGGTTCGTGCACCTTCTAGCCTTCTCTCCTCCTCATCCCCAGCTCCTCCCCCAGGCATTCTTTTTCATCTTAAACACCCTATCATCCTTGGGCATTCTTTCTCATCCAAACATTCCATCTCTAGTAACTTTAGTATACTCATAGTATACTCTGGTATACTAAGCATAAGAATGGAATGCTCTCATATCCAATTAATACCGACAGTTTCGTGTTTTGTCTGGTATTTGTCACACGTTTGTTCCCCTCATCCTAACCTGTTGCACCATATCACATCACCCAAATGCGAGTATAAGTATGACGGATTAGCTGACTCTGTTTAGTGTTTACAGGTTACAGTTGTGTGTGTAAACTAAAGTCTTTGAGAATGTAATAAGTTATTATGAAACGCGTTCAAGCGTCAGACTAGAAATAAAAATGAATTTTGGAGAATTGATTTTTCAATTACCATCGACAGTGAAAAGAAACATAAGAAATATTGAGAAAATTCGTGGTAGAATTATTAATCTTACCTTTTCAGACATATTTAACAACATATGTTTACAAGAAAGACTGCTACCAATATATATATATATATATATGCGGAAAATCCACAGAGAAGTATGAAATGAGGTGAACGTTTCGGCTTTGTTAAAGCCTTTGTCAACACCAGACTCAGACTTGAGTCTGGTGTTGACAAAGGCTTTAACAAAGCCGAAACGTTCACCTCATTTCATATTTCTCTGTGGATTTTCCGCATAAAATGATCAGTGTTTTGTGATCGTCAATTGCATATATATATAGCTTAGGTATGGTTATTTAGTGACTTCTTCAGTTCTTTAATATTATTTAAGCAAATTCAGTATAACAAAAGGTATCTTTTTTTGGATGGAAGGTGAATTGTACGTTTAGCCAAATAGTTTCTATAGTTACTGTCATTTCAGGAGGATAGGCTGCAGAATTCCCGTATCCATACCCAACCGGTAAGGACCGCCACTCCTCATATTCCTATCCTTTCCCAACTGTAATCCTGCCACTCCTCCTCCCCTACACCTGGCCTTCTTCATCCTGTGTCGTCTCTCTTGTTCGTACTCTATATTCCTATCTTTTCTCATGGTGGCACCTATCCCCTTTAACCCCTTTCCAGAACCCACATCAACCTTCCGTTCTCTCTCCTTCCCACGCTGCTTTCCATCCCTCAAAGCAAGTGGAAAACGTCTTGGGAGTAGGAAGAGAAATTTCCGTCAGAAAGCCGATTAACTCGTTAGATGCTGCCTAAGAAATGTGTATAGATAGGTAGAGGTCTTGGAAACATCTTGGGAAATCTTAGACTGAAGGGATAATGTTGAATCTTGGGAAATCTTAGACTGAAGGGATAATGTTGAATCTTGGGAAATCTAGGATCTTGGGAAAGCTAAGACTGCAGGGAAAATTTGGATCTAAAGAAAACTAAAGATGAAAGGAAAACCACAGATCCTGGAAAAAAAAAAAGATTTGAGGTTCCAATGAGAAAATGAGTAGCGGAAGGTGGGAGGAACCGGTTGAGGAATGACACAGGGAGAACCTGGAAAGGCTGTTGGGGAAATGAACAGAGGCCGAGTGGGTACAGAGACGCGATATAAGCCTGGATGACGATTCCTTCTTGGGGAAATGAGATAGAAATGGAGAGTGGGAGTGAATGAGATGAGACATGCAACAAGACGCCCCAGGAAATGAATTGGCGGAAATGAACCACGCGGGAAAATGAAAATGGTATCAGTGTTAAGCTTCCTTTGCTTTATTTATCTTATTTATTCGTGTCACATTCAAACCCACAGCCTGTGCAAGGTGAAAGTGACACCCCCCCCCCCCACACACACACACAGCCGGCGCCAGGTGACACTGATAATTAGTTTGGGTGCAGGAGAAACGCGATCACGAGCAAGAGTTAAGAGGTTTACGGTCAAGTGTCGGTCTTGTAATTCTTGCTCCTGTTATTACGTTCCCTTCGGCTCCTTCTTTTGCTCTTATTGCTAATCTTTTTATTCCGTTCTTCTCACTGCCCTTCTTATAACTCTTCCTTCTGCTCTGTTTGCTGTTCTGCTTCTTTCTGTTCTTCCTGCTCATTAATCTTGAAATTTAATTTTCTCTTCATTTTTTTCAATCATACTCCACGAAATTGGGTTTGTTGCACATCCTTCCCCCACCTCCCTCTCTTGCTCTCTCTCTCTCTCTCTCTCTCTCTCTCTCTCTCTCTCTCTCTCTCTCTCTCTCTCTCTCTCTCTCTCTCTCTCTCTCTCTCTCTCTCTCTCTCTCTCTCTCTCTCTCTCTCAATTTCTCTCTCTTAATAATATTACTTATAGTAATAATTTATTTACACAAATATACATATATAATGATACATGAACAGGGGGAGACACATAGGTAAGACAAGTACATTGCTCTACCTGAATCTTTGTCGCTGTCCTTCGCTGCCATCTTATGCTATGTAATGTCGGAAAAGACTTTAATATAATAAAATTAATATTTGTAATTAAATTCGTCCAAGCTCAAGGTCAATTCATTGTACAAATTCTCTTATATAAGCAGAGATATACAAAAATGATTGACATTCAAGAGAAAAGATGCCACTACAATTCAAATTGCATTATGCAAATTAAGTCACGTGCAGTCAACAGGAGCGGATGACCAAGTGAGCATTGGAGAGCGGGAACATAACTCATCGATAAGCTGAGGAATTGTATTTTTCTACCACAGGGGCGGCTGATTGTATTTACAGACCTAGAGAAGGTATATGGCAATATGAGGACTGAATCGGAGGGCGGTAAAGACCAGAAGTGTCTGATCGCAGGTCAAGTGAAATGTTTGGTTACCTTGTCGGGGGGAAAGGATATTCGTAGGCTGCTGAGAGTACGCGGCGTCACGCTAAGCTGTAATGCCGATCAGGGTCTAAGAGCTGAAGAAATTTCCATAAAGCTGCTGTTTAAGTAACCCTATACCAATCGACCCCGACTCAACCCCCACACCTACGCAGTTCAACCCAACCTATCGTAACCTAGCCAAAGTGACAGATATTATTTTGGGTTTTATGTATGCACAAGGTGTGACATCACTATGGTGTCATGATTATATTGTGGCTCTGGGTTTAGATTCCATTCTGGGTGCATACACGTGATGGGATGCTTGTTATTGTGTGAGACAGGTGTGGTGAAGGGAACAGGTGGCAGCGGTGGTAGTGAAACTGGTGGAATAGTGGTAGTGGCAGCTAGGCTCGAACCATAACCAGACTTTATTTTCAAATTTTATTTAGTAATTATACAGTCAGACGTGACTCTGGAGTTCACACACTCCTCGCGTGTATGCTCCCAGCACACAACTCTCGGCTCCCAAACAGGGGGATAATATCCATTAAAACACCATAGTTTATACGTAGTTCAAGGAAATGATGAAATATCTGTGCCCCATTCCCCAGGAATGAAGCGGGGTAATGAATATATGTAGTCATCCCGACCTTGGAATACTTATAACGATATCGATGCGTGGAGTGTGTGTAGTACAGGGCTGCTAACTGGTATGATTCCCTGGTGGCCAAGGTTCGAATCCTTGAAGGGGTCATTTCGAGTTTCATTCATAGCTCGAACACTATTTATATTTTTTTATCAATTGTTCACAATTATTTACTTTTTATAGATTTAATAAAAGCATATTATTAGTAAATAGAGTTTTCCAATCATTATTTGATGCATTCAGATACAGTGTCTGTTTTCCGGACGTCGGTGTTGTAAGACCGATTAATATGTGCAGGTTATGAAACTTTGTTTACCAAACCAAGTAATATGTTGACGTAGAAAGATGTCAACATATTACTACGTAGAGCAGCAACGTTCTCAACAGGTAACGACTCACAACTCACAATCTAAGGTAAGGAGAGACAACACAGAAGGCTTCGTCAACACCAGGTGCCTCACTGGCCATTACAGTGCTATGCCAGGCACAACAGAAACAGGTGTTTGTAAACAAACAAAATAGGTTATTTGTTGAATATTTGACATGTGTCTATGTACAAAATCTCTGATGCACCAAAGGAATTAAGCTGTGTGAAAACAAACAGCTTTCAAACAAAGTCCATCATTGATGGACTTTGTTTTTGAAGCTTTCATAAATATGCAAAAAAGTACAAAACTAAATATTACAATCGAGTGATTCACGAAAGCCCCACCAAAAAAAATTGGACTTTATTCCGGAGAGTTTTTTTTTGTTCTCCAGCACATCAAAGGTATATTGTACGTACCCTTCATTATATATAATTCTATTAACAGGATGTACTTGTACTTCAGTTTCTATATTTTAAATATAATTTATCTTTTTATATACTTATGCATGCGTGTAAGCAACAAGAAGTAAAATTTAAAAAAAGGAGGAGTGGCAGGAGACGAAAATATATGTGTTCAGTGGGAATCCAAGAAGTTTTCTCAGAATTCTCTTTATTCTCTTCTCCGAGGCTATGGGTCCCTACAATTGCACCAGAGGTGATACCCCTGATGCCCCTGATATATATATATATATATATATATATATATATATATATATATATATATATATATATATATATATATATATAATTGGAAACAATTTATTGCAAATAAAGAAAATCACTCGGCCTATTAGACAAATCGGGCGTTGCCTAGTAGGCCGAGAAATGCGTTCTCGGCCTACTATATATATATATATATATATATATATATATATATATATATATATATATATATATATATATATATATATATATATATATATAAATGGTCGTACATAGCATTTACAATAAACACAAAAACTTTGTAGTTGATCCCAATGTACCAAAAAATTAAGACGAAGGTTCAGATGTAATATGGATTTGAGAGTCATGAGTACACACAGCCTCCACGACTCTGGGACCTCACACACACACATCCTCCACGACTCTGGGACCACACACACACAGCCTCCACGACTCTGGGACCTCACACACACAGCCTCCACGACTCTGGGACCTCACACACACAGCCTCCACGACTCTGGGACCTCACACACACAGCCTCCACGACTCTGGGACCTCACTCACACACAGCCTCCACGACTCTGGGACCTCACACACACACAGCCTCCACGACTCTGGGACCTCACACACACAGCCTCCACGACTCTGGGACCTCACACACACAGCCTCCACGACTCTGGGACCTCACACACACACATCCTCCACGACTCTGGGACCACACACACACAGCCTCCACGACTCTGGGACCTCACACACACAGCCTCCACGACTCTGGGACCTCACACACAGAGCCTCCACGACTCTGGGACCTCACACACACAGCCTCCACGACTCTGGGACCTCACACACACACAGCCTCCACGACTCTGGGACCTCACACACACAGCCTCCACGACTCTGGGACCTCACACACACACATCCTCCACGACTCTGGGACCTCACACACACACAGCCTCCACGACTCTGGGACCTCACACACACAGCCTCCACGACTCTGGGACCTCACACACACACAGCCTCCACGACTCTGGGATCTCATACACACATCCTCCACGACTCTGGGACCTCACACACACACAGCCTCCACGACTCTGAAACTTGAGCACGACAATATAGCGTTCGCACAAGATGCTCACCGTAAAGTGGTTCTGGTTCCTGCTTCTCCAGACATAACTTTTGTCCTTATCTCTCGAGAGCTTTGAGACACTCCCCCACAACCTGCTAGTCTTATATTCTGCTGCTTTAAACATGCCTCGCTTTTCTGAAACCCAATCTTTATTTACCTTTTTTATAGGAATATACTTTGCCCTATATAACTATATAAAACACTTGAAGAAAATTGAAATCGATTAATATTACCTTCAAGTTGCGAGATGATATTATGAGTGAATGTTTAATCATTATTGAAAGCTTTTCAAGTTTTTTTGTTTAAAATTTAAAATGCTCCTTGGAAACAAATATTTCGTATTACTATTATTAAAAAAGCTAATTTCTTGTACTGCAAATCACGATTAAAACATTAAATGAAAGACATTAACAGAACGTCTATTTGTTTAAGCCAAGTAATAATTTACATTAAATACCACCTTCTCATTCACTAATCCAACCAATGCTTGTAACTTTCAATGTGTTTTTTTTTTAACATCACTTAGTAAACTTTCCACCAATATAAAAGCACATTTCTGTAGCTACTAGCTGTCTTTATTTATTAAAACTAAACTTCTCCAGTTCTAATACATTATTATGTGTTCTAATTTGGACAATATTTTCAAAACCCAAATAATATCCTCGATGAATCGATACATCCTCGATGAATCCTGAATCCCACGTGAATACTTGTAAAATGCCTCATCTTGCTCTTCACTTTTTTTGAGATATATTGAGACAGTTCCGTCTCTTCGCAATCTTTGTTCATAATTCCGGATAATAATTTAATCCGTCACTATATAGAGAAGCTACATCCCTTCTATAATAAATTCCTCAAAACTGTCGTATATGAACAGCACAGTTACAAAAATGATCAATTTGAAAGAAATTAGTAGATATTTCATTACTTGTGGGAAGTGTATAGATATAATATAATGTATAATGTATAACGATAGAAGACAATAAATCCCCCAAAACATTGGTTGTTTTAATGTATAACCCCCTCCTTCAACTCCCCCCCCCCCCCTCCGCCTCGCTACAGACAACAGAAGGCAAAAATAGGTAACTATGAGGAGACCAAAACAAAAATAAGACCCCCTAAATCATTCATTTATGTCCCCTCAAAGATCATTAATAAGTGCCACACACAATGATAACTAAATAACTGATCAATGGGTTTTAATCATAAACAAACAGACTGGTAATCGAGGAACTTTCTCAATGGGGAAATAGAGAGCGAGAATATGGGAGGTACACAAATTATCGGTATTTATGGTGATGAATTTATAATTTACCAGCACATTGGTGGAATTTTGATACACAAACCTGAAATAATATATATATATATATATATATATATATATATATATATATATATATATATATATATATATATATATATATATATATATATTTATATATAATGTACATTCACCTTGTACGGTTGATCAACAAAATTGAAAATACCGAAACAAATGTTCGTGAAGACCACCTCAATCCACAGTTATGAAAGCCAAGAGAATCACTTTGATCCAAATACAAAAAAAGAAAAAACTAGATCCCACCGGATAAACACTGTATGATAAAAAACACACATACAAATTTTCTCCCGATATCTATCAGACGTAACCATAAAACAAAGATAGCAGGCAATCGAACTACTCCCAGGGCTGCAGCAGGTCGTGACCTGCCGTCTTACAGGGCCCAGTGTTTGTTTGACATGCTCGTGAAGAAGTGCTTCCAAGCTCTCACTCATCCCTGGCAGATATTAGGTTTGAGGAGTAATGCTTTGGTGAGAGGGAGAGGAAGTGGTGATGGTGAGAAGGATTTAGAGAAGAGGAAAGTGGTGATAGTGAGGTGTGACAGTGCTAGAGGTAACGCTGGAAGCAATGTTGGAGGTAATGTTGGTGACAGTGTTGGAGGTAACGTTGGTGACAGTGTTGGAGGTAATGTTGGTGACAGTGTTGGAGGTAACGTTGGTGACAGTGTTGGAGGTAATGTTGGTGACAGTGTTGGAGGTAACGTTGGTGACAGTGTTGGAGGTAATGTTGGTGACAGTGTTGGAGGTAACGTTGGTGACAGTGTTGGAGGTAACGTTGGAGACAGTGTTGGGGGTAAAGCTGGAGACAGTGGGTGCATCTTGAACCAGGCTAATTACCTCAGACGCACCACAACACAACCTTGCTTTATTGCCAAGTTATGTATATAACGCAGCTCCTGCAATGTTATGTTGCAAATTACGGTAATAAAGGTCAATTGCGCGAATACGGCACATATATTTTATTATTATTATCATTATTATTATTATTATTATTATTATTATTATTATTATTATTATTATTATTATTATTATTATTATTATTATTAATTATATGAGTTAGTATAAATATAGATGTATATATATATATATATATATATATATATATATATATATAGAGAGAGAGAGAGAGAGAGAGAGAGAGAGAGAGAGAGAGAGAGAGAGAGAGAGAGAGAGAGAGAGAGAGAGAGAGAGAGAGAGAGAGAGAGAGAGAGAGAGAGAGAGAGAGAGAGAGAGAGAGAGAGAGAGAGAGAGAGAGAGAGAGAGAGAGAGAGAGAGAGAGAGAGAGAGAGAGAGAGAGAGAGAGAGAGAGAGGAGTGGTGAAGGAGTGGGGGTGTAGGAGAGAAGGGGAGATTGGGGGGTGGGAGGACGTTACCACCTACCGAACACTCTCAACTTATTACCAACTTTCTCTCCATGTCTTCCTCCACATCTTCATTCTCCTCCTCGTCTTCCTCCTCCTTCTCCTCCTCCTCTTCTTCTCTCCTCTGCATCTCATTCCCTTCTTCTAGTCATTGTGTGTAAAGTTAATAAATAATTTGCGAGTGAAGTGGCCTAATAAGGGCGGTAATGACTTGCTCCATGGAGGAGGAAAGTCGTCCTGGACGAGAGGAAGGCAAGACGATAATCATAATGTAAGTGTCCCACCTTAATGGTCCTGAAAACTGGGCTAAGGAAACGTTCATTTCGTTCTTCTCGTCTTTGTCATTCTCCTTTTCTCACTATTCTCTATAATTGGTCGTCTTCTTTTTTTTACGTTTTCTCTTTAGCATTCTTTTCCTTAGTGCTCTCTATGCAATTAAAAATATTTTATCAATTTGGTTTAATGTATTCCAAGTTTTGTTCACGTTTCTACATTTTTTCTTGGATTATATTTGTTTCCTTTAAAATTTTGTCCTTGTGCCTCACTTCCCTTTCTTTGGAGGAGTGCGTGATTCGTCACGAACCCTCGTAAAATGAGGTTATATCTTAAACTTTTGTTTTAACTCAAGGTGTACTCTCTGGTTTAAGTGGGCAGTTAACTTATTACCACTAAGATCTTTTGCCCCAGTGCTACCCTGACCATCTTTCCCACACTTTGTCATTCTCCTTCCAATTTGTATATTATACTTCTCTTTTTACATTTCCATCTGCCAAAATAACTTCTTTTTTCTCGCAAGCTCTATTATTCATCTCCATACTTCTCCCTCAGTTTATCCCCCTTTCTCTTCCACCCGTCTTCTTTTATTCTTCATTTTCTACGTTCTCCGGCACTTTAATCATCGATCTTTTCATTCCCCTACTTATTCTTCACTTCGTTCAGCTTCATTCTTTCTATCCACATTTCCCTATCTTTACTCTCTCTACATTAGTCATCCCCTCCACCAACCTCTGTTATCTTGTCGGAGTAGCTGTCAGAGCACTAAACTTGGTTGCTTAGTCGAATGGACACTAGACTTCAACCCAAGCTAATGTAAGCTCATGAGAATGGGAACAGGTGTTACCAAACCAACAGAACATAATGACGGAAACGAACTTTCCAATGTTAGTGTATTTGCCTGTACATAATACCGAAGATAACGGAGGAACACGCGAACAGAACCATTTGTTAAGCTGTCAAACGTCAGGACAGCTATCAGGAACCTTGACAAAGGATGGGTTGAAGAGAGCAATATTCTGGGTCTACTATACTGGGCTTAGCTCTGAATGAGCTGAGGTACGATAACAAGCTGATGAGAGTAATATAACAACAAGATAAACTCTAGAGGATATTATCCTGGGTTGTTTATAAGATAGAAAGGGCAGCAATAGAAGGAGAGGAATTATATTTCTTGCGCGTCTAGCCATGCAGATTAGCCATAGAGATGTGAGGGGGACACACTGCCTCAGTGTAAAAGTAGCGACGTGGGCTGAATCAGAGAGGGGGATATAATTGAGGATATCTCTATTAATTGATTTGAAGGTAGATAGATCAAGACACAAAAGGGTTGCGAGTCATGGCACTTTACAACCGACAGCTGTCATGGTGGGGGACCAGAAGCTGAAGCACGATCCTGCAATTGTGTAGAGGAATAAGCATGAGCGCCCACATTCGTTCGTGAGTTTATTCTACCGCCACACACAAGAACACACGCGCGTGTAAATAAACGCTACACACGTGAGCACACGCGCGTGTAAATAAACGCTACACACGTGAGCACACGTGTGCGATCACATATATAAATGCCACACACATGCTTATCCACAAAAGACCACACACACACACACACACACACACACACACACACACACACACACACACACACACACACACACACACACACACACACACACACACACACACATACACACACACACACACACACACACACACACACACACACACACACACACACACACACAGAAGAGGCGCAGGGCGAGAGGGGAAAACCAGGAAGTAACAGCTCCCAACCCAGCACCCCCAGAGGCGAGGGGGGAACCCACAACCAGCTACCCAGTAACACCAGAAGGGAGGACAACCCCGCCTCCCTCCACTACATAGAAAACCCCCCTACCCCAAACCCTCCCTGCCCCCACTCAAATGTTCAGCAAAATCTCCCTCCCCCCACACCCAATCCCCACCCTTCTACCCCTCCCCTCCTCCCGAGTCCTCCCTCCCCCCCTTTCCTTCCCGTCCTCCCTCCCCTTTCACCCCATACCCTCCCTGTCCCTCCCCCTTCACTGGATCCCCCGCCCCTCATCCCAGTATCCTCTGAGACCCTGTTATCCACCTCACAGGTCCTCACACCCATGGAACAGCCTCCCCCACCAGCAGAACACTCACCAAGGAGGCGATTTGAGAAGGGACAGAAGAAAGTGAGCCTGGGAAGCGATGTACACAAACATAGATGGAATTACAAATAAAGCAAATGAGCTTGGAGAACTGGTACTAGAGGAAAACCCAGACATAATAGCCCTCACAGAAACAAAGATCACGAAAACGATAACAAATGCAGTGTTCCCACAGGACTATTATGTTATGAGGAAAGAGAGGGAAGGAAGAGGTGGGGGTGGTGTAGCTCTGCTGGTAAGACAAGGCTGGGATTTTGAGGAGATGGATATTCAGGGCTGCGAAGGTTTCAGTGACTACATAGCAGGTACTGTAACAAATGGAGGGAAAAAAATTATAGTCGCAGTCATATATAATCCACCACCAAATGACAGAAGACCTAGACAGGAATATGATAGAAACAACATGGCCACCATTAACATAATAGAAAGAGCAGCTTCTGTTGCTAGCAGGAATGGATCTGGACTACTAATTATGGGAGACTTCAACCATGGGAAGATAGATTGGAAGAACAGAGACCCGCATGGAGGACCAGAAACATGGAGAGCTAAGCTGCTGGACGTGGCAACAAGAAACTTTCTAAGCCAGCACACCAAAGAACCAACAAGAATGAGAGGAGAAGATGAACCAGCAATGCTTGATTTGATATTTACCCTAAATGAATGGGATATAAGGGAAGTTAAGATGGAAGCGCCCTTGGGAATGAGTGATCACAGTGTATTGAACTTTGAGTACCTGGTAGAGCTAGGACTTATCTCCCCCCAAAAAGAACTAGGAATCAAAAGGCTGGCATACCGAAAGGGGAATTATGAACAGATGAGAAGTTTCCTAAGTGAAATACCTTGGGACACAGACCTCAGAGATAAGTCTGTACAGGGTATGATGGACTATGTTACCCAAAAGTGTCAGGAGGCAGTAAACAGGTTCATCCCGGCCCAAAGGGAAAAATCCGAGAAGCAACAGAAGAATCCATGGTATAATAGGGCATGTATGGAAGCGAAGAAACTGAACAAAAAGGCGTGGAGGAACTTCCGGAATAACAGAACACCAGAAAGCAGAGAGAGATACCAGAGAACCAGGAATGAGTACGTCAGGGTGAGAAGAGAAGCAGAGAAAAATTTTGAAAATGATATAGCAAACAAAGCCAAGACCGAACCAAAGCTACTCCACAGTCACATCAGAAGGAAAACAACAGTGAAAGAACAGGTATTGAAACTTAGAACAGGCGAGGACAGGCATACAGAGAATGACAGAGAGGTGTGTGAGGAACTTAACAAGAGGTTCCAGGAGGTCTTCACAATAGAACAGGGTGAGGTCACTGTGCTAGGAGAAAGGGAGGTAAACCAGGCGGCCTTGGAGGAGTTCGAAATTACGAGAGAGGAGGTCAAGAGACACCTGCTGGATCTGGATGTTAGAAAGGCTGTTGGTCCAGATGGGATCTCACCATGGGTACTGAAAGAGTGTGCAGAGGCACTTTGCCTGCCACTCTCCATAGTGTATAGTAAGTCACTAGAGACGGGAGACCTACCAGAAATATGGAAGACGGCGAATGTGGTCCCAATATACAAAAAGGGCGACAGACAAGAGGCACTGAACTACAGGCCAGTGTCCTTGACTTGTATACCATGCAAGGTGATGGAGAAGATCGTGAGAAAAAACCTGGTAACACATCTGGAGAGAAGGGACTTCGTGACAAATCGCCAACATGGATTCAGGGAGGGTAAATCTTGCCTTACAGGCTTGATAGAATTCTACGATCAGGTGACACAGATTAAGCAAGAAAGAGAGGGCTGGGCGGACTGCATTTTCTTGGATTGTCGGAAAGCCTTTGACACAGTACCGCATAAGAGGCTGGTACATAAGCTGGAGAGACAGGCAGGTGTAGCTGGTAAGGTGCTCCAGTGGATAAGGGAGTATCTAAGCAATAGGAAGCAGAGAGTTACGGTGAGGGGTGAGACCTCCGATTGGCGTGAAGTCACCAGTGGAGTCCCACAGGGCTCTGTACTCGGTCCTATCTTGTTTCTGATATATGTAAATGATCTCCCGGAGGGTATCGATTCATTTCTCTCAATGTTTGCGGACGATGCTAAAATTATGAGAAGGATTAAAACAGAAGAGGACTGTTTGAGGCTTCAAGAAGACCTAGACAAGCTGAAGGAATGGTCGAACAAATGGTTGTTAGAGTTTAACCCAACCAAATGTAATGTAATGAAGATAGGTGTAGGGAGCAGGAGGCCAGATACAAGGTATCATCTGGGAGAGGAAATTCTTCAGGAGTCAGAGAAGGAAAAAGACTTGGGGGTTGATATCACGCCAGACCTGTCTCCTGCAGCACATATCAAGCGGATAACATCAGCGGCATATGCCAGGCTGGCCAACATACGAACGGCATTCAGAAACTTGTGTAAAGAATCATTCAGAACTTTGTATACCACATATGTCAGGCCAATCCTGGAGTATGCAGCCCCAGCATGGAGTCCATATCTAGTCAAGGATAAGACTAAACTGGAAAAGGTTCAAAGGTTTGCCACCAGACTAGTACCCGAGCTGAGAGGTATGAGCTACGAGGAGAGACTACGGGAATTAAACCTCACTTCGCTGGAAGACAGAAGAGTTAGGGGGGACATGATCACCACATTCAAGATTCTGAAGGGGATTGATAGGGTAGATAAAGACAGTCTATTTAACACAAGGGGAACACGCACAAGGGGACACAGGTGGAAACTGAGTGCCCAAATGAGCCACAGAGATATTAGAAAGAACTTTTTTAGTGTCAGAGTGGTTGACAAATGGAATGCATTAGGAAGTGATGTGGTGGAGGCTGACTCCATACACAGTTTCAAGTGTAGATATGACAGAGCCCGATAGGCTCAGGAATCTGTACACCTGTTGATTGACGGTTGAGAGGCGGGACCAAAGAGCCAGAGCTCAACCCCCGCAAACACAACTAGGTGAGTACAACTAGGTGAGTACACACACACAATGGCCCCAAACATTACCAGAAAATCAAGAATCTTGTTCATTAATTTCTTTTTCAACTCTTCTTTTTCACCCTTTCCCCCAATAGCTCCTCCCTCCCCGAAAACTCTCTCTCTCTCTCTCTCTCTCTCTCTCTCTCTCTCTCTCTCTCTCTCTCTCTCTCTCTCTCTCTCTCTCTCTCTCTCTCTCTCTCTCTCTCTCTCTCTCTCTCTCTCTCTCTCTCTCTCTCTCTCCACGTGAAAACAAGACTGTGACAGGAGGACTGAAACCTGTTCTCCCAGACTTCGTGGTTGAGAGTAATTCAATGTTTGGAACGACTATGGGAAGAATTTATTAAAAACACTTAACAGCAAACGAGTTAATCTCAGAATATAAATGCAGAAATTAATTAACTTTTAATTACAAAAGTTAGTGTGAGCATTTAATATGAATAAATACATATGCATATCAATTTTCATACATTCGCCTATGAATACATGCATGTATAAATAATTTATGGATGAATCTGAAAGTCGGGTACCGACGTATGTTGCCAGATGAAAGCCGCGTGACCCCGATTGACCCAAAATTATCCCAGCCAGAATAGGACGTATCCCAGCCAGGCTAGGATGTATCCCAGCCAGGCTACGACGTATCCCAACCAGGCTATGATGTTTCCTAGCCAGGTAAGGACGTATCCCAGACAGGCTACGACGTATCCCAGCCAGGCAACGACGTATCCCAACCAGGCTATGATGTTTCCCAGCCAGGTAAGGACGTATCCCAGACAGGCTATGACGTATCCCAGCCAGGCTACGACGTATCCCAACCAGGCTATGATGTTTCCCAGCCAGGTAAGGACGTATCCCAGACAGGCTATGACGTATCCCAGCTTGTTCCTGACGTATCTGATCAGGCAGTGACGAATCCCAACTAGGAACTGACGACTGACAGCCAGCCAGGTATTGCCGAACCAAAAGCAAGTACTAACAAATCCCAACTAGGTAATGGTGAGTCAAAACCAGGTACTGACGAATCACTACCAGTTTCTACTGAATCACTAACAGGAACTGACGAATCACGAACCAGCATCCCAGCCAGCCTATTCACGCTCAACAGGACTGTTCCCAGGATCCCCAACTCCACAGGTTCTCTCCTACTGACAGTTCTCTTATCCTATCTTCCAACAGCCTTTGACTAGTCCCTAATTTCTCCCCCGCTCTATTACCTCTTGCATAATCTCTTTCACTTATGCATTATTCCTCTTCTTCTTCCCCCCTTTGTTCTCCGTCCCGTGTTCTCTACTTCCCACGCTCTTCCTTTCTATCCACGTTTCGCATCCATTATATGCCAATCTCCAGTCTCATAAAGCTTCTCATTACCTCTCGTCCCTCTCACAAAGCCTCCCTTTACCCCCTTCTCCCCTCTCACAAAGCCTCCCTTTACCCCCTTCTCCCCTCTCACAAAGCTTCCCTTTACCCTCTCCCCATCCCTCTCTCATCCCTCTTCCCCAGCTCGCTACAAACGGCACCCTTCACTTGCGTTATGCTGATTGATTCCTATTCCAAGGTATTGGAGCCCACAATATGTATACCTGAGCGCGGCCTGAATCCTTTGGGGAATGGAGGGAGGGACTGAGGGAACTGCAGCAGGGGTTAATAGGTGGGTGAGAGAGAGGGAGGGGGAGAGGGGGAGAGAGAGAGAGAGAGAGAGAGAGAGAGAGAGAGAGAGAGAGAGAGAGAGAGAGAGAGAGAGAGAGAGAGAGAGAGAGAGAGAGAGAGAGAGAGAGAGAGACAAAGAGATTCATTAATTGTTTTATAGCCTTTAATACATGTTTAAATGAAATATTAGTACTCACTTGAATGGAGAACAGTTGAGTATCCATTGGATGAGCTTAGTACTCATTTGTAACTATTTCATACTAAGTGAAACTTGTATATTATTGCATAAACAGAAATAGGAAAAATATTCTTAGTTTGAATAGTATTTTATCATTTCCAATTAATTCTTCACAAATGCATTGAATTAGCTTCCAATAACAAAAATGATGATACTCGTTCGCAAATTAATTATATAACTTTTTTTTCTAACCAGGAGGCAGAAGCATGGCAAGTGTGTATGTTGAACTAAACGGTATAGAACTCGGCTGGAAATCTTTCATCTAGATTGGAATACAAGTCTATAAGGTGATTTGTGCACGTGTGTGATTTACAATAGTATTCTGACATTGCTGGGAGTTATGGAGGAGTGTATTGCACCTAGTTGTACTCAGTTGCGAGGGCTGGGTTGAGCAATAGCTCCATAGCCTCGCCTTTCCATCCTGTGGTCAGTTAAGGCCATGTTTTTGTCCTGTTTCTCTTCGTGTTTTATTTTATTGGTTAAATATAGGGAATATGGTATATGGAACCATATATGGAACAGTATATGAAACTAACCTCAACCTGCGTGTATTCCAGTGTATTTACTTGCAAAGTTTTCTCTATAATGGTATATTCTTTTGTCTCTGTGTCTCATCTGTTGCATCCACTCGCCCCCTTAGGTCTAGTTCGTTCTCACTTTGAAACTTGTCATTTTTTCCCATCCAATCAATTCTTTTTGATATCTTGTACGTTGTTACCATATCCACCCCGAGCCGCGTCTCGTCGGCCGTGGTTGTCAGCTTGCTTTACATCTTACTGCAGGTGGACGGCTGGGCGTGAAACTCAGTATGTTTTCTATTTTATATTTGCTGCCCTTAAAGATGAGAACTCGGTGCGAGAGCTGCTTGCTTAAGAGTGTATCTTACAGAATGTTTATTCCTTCAGGTTTGTGAAGGCGGTTGGAAAGGCGGGGGGTTAAAACCGGTGGCAGGTCTATCCTTTAGGCACTTATTGGTGAATACAAATGCGTGAATGAACACACATACACACACGCGCACACACACGCACATAAACACACACAGACACGCACACACACACACAAGACAGAAAAAGAAGTGCACGGGGAGACATGATCACTATCTACAAAATTCTCAGATGAATTGACAGGGTAGATAAGGATAATTTTTTTTATCACGGGTGGTTCGCGAACAAGGGGACACAGGTGGAGACTGAGTACCCACATGAGCCACAGGGACGTTAGAAAGAACTTTTTCAATGTCAGAGTAGTTAACAGGTGGAATGCATTAGGCAGTGATGTGGTGGAGGCTGACTCCATACACAGTTTCAAGTGTAGATATGATAGAGCCCAGTAGGCTCAGGAACCTGTACACTAGGAAATTGACAGTTGAGAGGTGGGACCAGAGAGCCTCAGCTTAACCAAAAAGAAGCACAACTAGGTCAGTACAAAATTATATGAACACATTTGAGTGTTCATTACACACACTCAGCCATGGTGGCTGAATAACCCCCAGGTGAGACGGAATATGTTTATAAATTACGAAGGAAGTGATGAAGAGGGAAGTAAAGATCATTTTTTCCTTGTATTATTATTTTCTACCACAGACGTGGCCACACATTTACACAACTAATCAGAATATATAAATTTTCTTCTGTTCTCTATGGACCGGGTTAGAGATCTGATAAACTTATCTAGAATGAAGATAATTTTTGTTGATAGCTTAACCAGGAAGACTGAAGAATCAGGTATAGTATCAAGTCTCAAATGGCATGTCCTTAAGCGTTGTGACACCACAAACAGTCAAGTGCAAGGACGGTTGATATTTTCCAGAGGTGGCGTAAAGTTGATGCTTCTAGGAATTAAATTCATGTGAGGTACATTCTTGGACCAGTTGTGTGCAGCCACAAGAAGCAGCGTTCATAGAATAATCTGCTCTGAGTCCCTCACCAGTCCCCACTGGACATGACAACTGGGATACCAAAGCCAACAAGGTCTACAACCCAATTTGGTCCCAAATCCGATGCGACTAAGTCTACTGCTATGGTCGTTATAGTCCGGTGGATAGGCTGACTTCACGACACAAAAATTTATTTCTAGTCGTTATCGTGAGGAATTTTCCTGTTATTACTTATCGTCCTTTGGGTCTCCTGTCACCTGTTCTCCTTTCCATCACTTTACACTTGTTAGTCTAGAAATCCAAGTCATTTCTGGAACCAACTCTGCATATTGTTTTAGTCGTCGTAAAGACTCCTACAATCCTCTTCTGTGGCCACTGTTCGCGTTAATTTTGCATCGTCTGTTAATATCGACATGGAGGACTCAACTTCTGCAGAGAGGTCATTAACATAGCATGGGTCAATAGCACGGATCCTTCAGGTAATCCTGTTTGTTACCCTACACCAGTCCGACTACTCGCGTCTCACTGTGACTCTCTGATTCTTGTCTGTTAGTTATTCCGTTACCCATTCCAGTGCTCGTCTACTTACTCGTGCCTGCACCACAAGTGTGTGCATTAAACTACTACAATGTACTGTACAAAACGTTTTTCGGCTATCCAGAAACACGCAATCTACCTAACCTTCTCTATCCTGCCATATTTTCGTTACTTTACCATGGAACTCCAGTAGGTTCATTTGGCATGATTTTCCATGCTGAAAGTCAGATGAGTATCAGTCACATATGTTTTATTCTTCTAGGTACTTTGCAGTGGATAATCGTCAGTGATACTGGGAATTTATTTTCCTCTGTGTGTGTGTGTGAATTTATGTGTTAATAATAAATAAACAGAGACATGTAAATTAAAATAAACATAAAATGAAAACTAGTAGCCGATATAGATAAAAAACACGTACACAGAGAGAAGGGATGACAGGAGACAGATAAAAAGTGTGAGTGAAATTTGATTACATTTTCAGTAGAGCGGGAAAGTCGAGATTTCATGGAATGTGCAATAAAATCCCCAGGAGATCAAACAGAATATGTCCTCTCAATTGAGGGTTCGATTAGTGCAGCTCTCCACCTGGGAAAACACCTGTCACCCACCAGAGAAACACGTGTTCTCTACCTGAGAAACACCTGTCACCCACCAGGGAAACATTTGTTCTCCACCTTCTATTCACCTGGGAAACGTCTGGCCCCCCACCTATGAAGCAGCTGTTCTCCACCTGGGAAACATCTGTGTTCTACCTGTGAAACACCTGTACTCCATCTGAGAGAAACACCTATCCTCCTCCTCGGAAATCCCAGTCATCCACTTAGGAAACTCTTGTTATCCACCTGGAAAATTCCTCTCATCCACCTGGTGAAAATAGTATTTCATCACTTGAATAATGCCTGTTCTCCATCCATTAGCAACCTGGATATTGCTTGTTCTCCTCCTAGCAAAATTCTATTCATATCCTGGAGAACAGTTGTTCTCCATATAAATTCACAGAACCATACTGGTTAAATGGTATAAAAATTACAGTCACATTTCAGCCACGTCGTTTGTGAGGTGATGAGGACTTAGACATACGAGAGATAATACACAAATAATACGCGTCATCTCAAAAAATTCGAGACACATATCAACAAACACAGACTTGTTAGTTGATAAAACGTCAAAACATCCACCTGAGGCATAAATCAGAGGTGTTTGTAACTATAAAAGGGTCAGAACTGGTTTAGGAATCAGGAACGGCTTTTTTTTTTCCTTCAGAAAGCTGCATACTGCTGGTAGGATGTTGGTGCTTGACTTCGCATCTCATGATTTGAGCTCTCACTTCGGCGAATGATAGGCAAACCTTTGAGAAGTTCAGAGAACAGCAGGATGAAAGGTTTTACAAATAAGAGGATTAACGGCACTAAGACTGATTCAGGGAACTCCATCACGTATAGCTAGAGAGAGAAGGTGAATCAGAGACAAGGTTGTAAGATACAATATGATAATACTACCATAAGGGAAGACACGAGAGACGTCAAATTCTCGCAACGATTGTCAGTGATTGATATGGAACCTGGGCTGACGTAAGAGCTTATTGCTTGTGTCGTGCGATTAACGCGATTTGGGTGTATGGTGTGTATATCTCAGGACGAGTAAGACAATGGTACACCTGGGTGTATGGTGTGTATATCTCAGGACGAGTAAGACAATGGTAAAATTTTCAACGACAAGTGTTCCACAGTTGAAGTGAAATTAGAAACATATTTAATTATTTTCAATATTTCTAGAAGCCCAATTCAGAGTATATATAATCTTTCAGATCATTTTGTCGCAAAGAAGTCTGGCTGTCCACCTGACTAACGACTAGAGAGGTAGGATTAGTCACATCAGATTTGGGACCAAATTGGGTTGTAGACCTTGTTGGCTTTGGTATCCCAGATGTCAGGTCCAGTGGGGACAGGTGAGGCGCTCAGAGCAGATTATTCCATGAACACTGCTTCTTGTGGCTGCACACAACTGGTCAAAG
>NC_091176.1:16754537-16787037 GCF_040958095.1 Procambarus clarkii | reverse complement strand
GATAGGAAATTACCTTCCATTAGTAGACGGAGGATGTGGGAGCTTACAATTGAGAATATAGAGAATAAAGTGAATGTTAATGTCATGTACACCAAAAAGATAGAATTACAAGCGAAAGAACTGAAGTGGAAAAAAATGCATATGTCAGACGTTAAAACTAATACTATATTTTCATCAAGTCTGCCGTCTGGCTACACTTTGAGAACCGTACTTGTTTGAGCTCGCGTCTTGAAGCATCCAGAACTAATCTTGAAAATTACAGCCCACAGATCCGCATGTTAAGGGAGGGAGCTTCACGTAAAATTTATTTCCATGGAATATTTCAGAACAAGATGCTTTCCTGGAGTGTCGTGACCTCAAGGGACACTTTGGCATGCAGAAACACAACAGACTCTTCAACCAATGGGCGGGTGAGCTCCAGAGATGCACCCTCTGTATACTGGATTTATATTGGTTCATCGCGGCTCAGTTTCTTCACTCTGAAATTTCCCTGCTTTGCAAGTCTTTTTCTCGCCTTGGTTATCCCTTAAAGTTTATCAACTGTGCCCATTCTCTGACTAAAAAACTTTCTTACATCCTGCACCTGCGTCCAATGTCGGAAACACTGAGCTGTGCCTCCACCTTCGAATCTGAAGTAAAAAATCTCACTAATACCCTTCGTCTTCTTGAAATAAAATGAACTTTTCGACAAACCAACACATTTCGTACGATCTGGTTCACACTGTTCCTCCTGTTTCCAAAGCTGTTGGAGTTTTTCTTCCGGTTCTTCTTGTCTTCTCCAATACTCTGGTGAAACTGGGTATAAACTAAAAGAACACAAAAGAAGTGCTAAGTCTGGTGACACAAACAATGCTCTCCTTTGTCTTGTTATAGACTCTATTTTATAGAGCTGTCATCTTCTAATATTATCTTTCCTGCCTCTACTCTTTACAGAAGCCGTCATGTAGAAATTACTTTCATACACAAGATGAACCTTAGACCTTGTATTGTTACTGTTGCCTTTCTCAGTACATACTTAAATGCTCTCACCTTCTAATCAAACGTGATTAGATTCAGCTTTGGCCCTTAGACACTCTTGACTTTCTTTATCTAATGTTACTATCTCTCTATCTCTTCTGTTACTTTCCCACGATGTTTTGCAGTTTTATTTGTCCTTATTCTTCAATCCTGTTCCTATACTTCAACCTCATTCCTTTCTTCTACCTTTTCCAATGAATCATTCTTATTCCTATATTTCAATCCTATTCGTATACATCTAACCTATTGTTATACTTTTACCTTCTCACCTTTTCACTCCTGCCTTGCTTAAAAGTTACTTTGTCACTCTTTTCCGTTACAACAGATAATTGGAAACAGATAAGATATCAGCATGCGGAAGCCACTTACTATAATGCATAAATGTCAGTGGGAAAGGAAGAACTGCCAGATAATTGGTAGACAGCCAATTTAGTGTCAATGTGTAATAGAAAACACTAAGTGTTATATCTCAAACCCGTGTCCCAACCATTGTATGTCTAGCAAGGTAGTGGAGAAAGACCATTAGAAAGAGTCTAGTGGAACATATGAAATGAAGAGATCTTATATAGACGGCAAATCCTTCCACACAATCTTCATAGAGTTCAATGTTCGGGTGACGGAGATCAGACGAGACAGAGTAACGTGGGCAGATTCATTATTTTTGTACCTTTAGAAACCATTCAATAAAAAACTCGTGGAAAAAATGGAGAAACAAGCAGGCGTGACTTCGAAGTCACAGTGAGAGGAGAGACCTCGGCGCAATGGGATGTTAAAGCAGCATCCCATAGGGATTAACTGGGATCAGTTCCGGGACCAATTCTTTTCCTAATCTATGTGAACGCCTAATTAAAGAGGACAGATTCCATCCCTTCAATGCTTGCTAATGATGCAAATTTATGTGGAGGATAAATACGACGAAAGAGTGCCCTCGAGGAACTGCAGGATAACTCTCCTGCAGTTTCTTAATAATAAAATTATTAAGAAACTTAATTTCCTCCTTCTTAATAATTTAAAGAATGGTGCCTCAAGTGGCAAGTAGAGTTTAACTAAAGCCAGTGCAAATTAATGAGACTGGATGGTGGGAGGAGCAGCTAGACTCAAGATACCACATGGGAAGAAAACTGTCCAGGAATTGGATAGGGAAAAAAATTTGGGTGTTTATATCACACTGACCTGTCACTAGAAACCCACCGAAGAAACCCAACCCCAGCAAGGACAATTAAGTGACTACACACAAACACACATATTATAGTTAAATACACAACCTTACAAATTTAAATACATACATTCACCAACACTCAAAGACTCAAACACAGAAGACCTCCAAATACACATTCACTTACACACAAACAATTACTCAGACAAACAAAACAACTAAAACTAGTGTGAACGAACACCAACGAAAACTGCCCTGTCCTGACTCCACAATTGTCGAGAAAAAACTCGCTTTATGTAGAGAAAAAATATTTTAAAACCAGAGCTAAACCAATTTTCATGGGAGGATGTTGTTTGTGATCTCCCACATGGCCAAGCGGTCGTGGGTCTGTTTTGTTGAGGGGGAAAACTCCAAAGAATTTTTTTCAGCAGTGATACAATGATGCTGCGGCTAAACTGTGTAGGGGTGCTGATACGTAATGGCATAACTATGCAGTTATGTAGCAGCTGAACTATGCAGGGATGCTGTGATGTAGCCGTATATAACTATGCTGTTGCATGTATCGGCAGAACTATGCTGTGATGTAGTGGCAGAACTATGCTGTGATGTAGTGGCAGAACTATGCTGTGATGTAGTGGCAGAACTATGCTGTGATGTAGTGGCAGAACTATGCTGTGATGTAGTGGCAGAACTATGCTGTGATGTAGTGGCAGAACTATGCTGTGATGTAGTGGCAGAACTATGCTGTGATGTAGTGGCAGAACTATGCTGTGATGTAGTGGCAGAACTATGCTGTGATGTAGTGGCAGAACTATGCTGTGATGTAGTGGCAGAACTATGCTGTGATGTAGTGGCAGAACTATGCTGTGATGTAGTGGCAGAACTATGCTGTGATGTAGTGGCAGAACTATGCTGTGATGTAGTGGCAGAACTATGCTGTGATGTAGTGGCAGAACTATGCTGTGATGTAGTGGCAGAACTATGCAACACCACAATGTTTCAGTAAGAAATTAATTAATTAATATAAATGTGTAGAGAGACACGGTAGAGCTGCATTTAATAAATGTTGTGTTAGATTGACGCAGCAATACAGTGATTCATCTATGTAAATATACATTCATGAAATACTACAGTGATAAACTAATATTTTTTTCTTTTCTGTGACAAAACAATAAATGATTAGGGAGATATATATATATAGGTATATTTTAGGGACATAGTTTATAATGTCCTGGTTTCTTCTTTTCTTATATTTCTTCAACATTTTGCCTGATTTATACTACATTTTTTTCTATATTGCTTCGTATTATTCCTGTTTTATACGTATTTCTCTCTCACATTTCCTAATCTTTTTGCAAATAATATATTTTCATTTATCACTTCTTCCTTTTCTTCTTCCTTCTCTTTTTTCATTTCTTTTTTCATTTTCAAAGTTGGTTTTTCTAGGTGTTATCCTTTATCTTTAATTCCGAAGTTTCTCACGAAAGTAATAACACGAGGTAGAAGAGTACAAAGCAATCACCTGCTTGGTTCATACCACACAATTTGAAAACACACCTGCAGGAATACCAACCTGCCAGGGCTCTCGCCACACAATAACAAAACAACCACCTGCAGGAATACCAACCTGCCAGACTTGCACCACACTCTGATCAAAATACGTAAACAAGTTTTCTTCACGTGTTTCTATTTCCAGGTAAACACCAGTGAGGTTCGTAGACACAGCCGCTCTTACAGGCAGTCTCTGACCGTGATAAGTGTTCGTGGCGTCATTCATCAATATTTTGATAGTAAACAAAGGAATTATATTCTTCCTGTGATTTAGTAACTCTCATTGGCCAATATCGCTATGGATATGTTTGTAAACAGGGTCGGCGTTCGATCCTAGACTGTCTAGGTGATTTGGTACTTCAATTACTTCCCTAATCCCAGCTCTTAGTTTGTCTTATATCCCTTTTTCCTATTAATAGTCCTTTTTATTTATTATTAATAAATTTAACTTCAATGTTAATTGGAGGTAAAATGTAAATATTAATATGACCAAATAGTTAAAATATGTATATATATGATATCGAGCTGTAAATATATGTTAACTAAATTTAAGACATGGAGACATGAATTTATGAATTTTGAGTTCTGAAGTCATGTCTTTACCGAGGTTATGATCAATCAAGTTGTAGATCTCCTCAAGGACTCTCACCTATGTAAAGCCACACTCACCGAGCTCCACCAGGAAGCTTATAGATGGAGTAAATAAGTTCACGTTTAAGGTCTTCGCAGTTAATAGAACGCGCTACTCACTGAAACATAATGTTTAGCAATGGGGAGTGTGCTTTGACTCACTGTACAGTCTTCATTCACCGAGTACTTTGATGTACTCCAGTTATTGTCGCATATGTTCTCAACCGCTCAAACTCACTAACCCCAACCTCCCTACCCCCAACCTGTGACACCCAACCTGTGACCCCCAACCTGTGACCCCCATCCTGTGGACCCCACCAACCTTTCTACGTCGACATCCCCCTTCGCCCCCTTTCCCCTTTAGCGACCTTATGAAAATATTTGGGATACCCGAGTGAAACAAGAATGAAAGTTTATTTTATATTGAAAATACCTCTTTCACAATTATGAAGCAAGTTAGTATGCGTATGAGTTCCTCTGCGGGTATGTATATTCTGCAGGTTCACATCGCCTATGTATATATTGTAGGTCACCCACAAAGTCTATGTATGCGTCGTAAACGACATTAACTTGTATGATTATGTATGAGGAACCCTCAGCAAATGTATGATTCTCATGTGTGTGTATACATGGTATGAATACATGTTTAAGTGTGATATCTCCCATCATACTGACCCTATCCTTACACTAAAAGAACCTTTATTCGTATCCATAAACTCTTGAGAAGAAAAATTGAAATTAATCATTAGAAATTGGATGTATTTCTCTACAAAAAAGGTCAAAAGAACCAGGGACGTCCACACAAGTTCATGAACCAGGGACATCAACACAAGTTCATGAACCAGGGACATCAACACAAGTTCATGAACCCGGGACATCAACACAAGTTCATGAACCAGGGACATCAACACAAGTTCATGAACCTGGGACGTCAACACAAGTTCATGAACCAGGGACGTCAACACAAATTCCTTAACCTGAGACATCAACACAAGTTCATGAACCTGGGACGCATATTTTAAGGGAACACCGTACAAATTGGACGCTCTATCTCAACGCCAGAACTGACTACATACCCCATAGGAAAGGGAAATCGCGACGCACATCAAACACAATCATGCATATGCAGCAACCCAGCATGCGGATTGGGGGGAAACCTATGTTGACATGTGCTACATGTTGCAGTATCACATCTGTTTGTGTATACTGCGTTGTGGAGCTGTGGCAGAGGGAAGAGCAGGGGAAAGAAAGATAAATATACACACACACAATATATATATATATATATATATATATATATATATATATATATATATATATATATATATATATATATATATATATATATATATATATATATATATATATATATACAAGCGAGTCTGTGAGAGAGAGAGAGAGAGAGAGAGAGAGAGAGAGAGAGAGAGAGAGAGAGAGAGAGAGAGAGAGAGAGAGAGAGAGAGAGAGAGAGAGAGAGAGAGAGAGAGAGAGAGAGAGAGAGAGAGAGAGAGAGAGAGAGAGAGAGAGAGAGAGAGAGAGAGAGAGAGAGAGAGAGAGAGAGGGGGGGGGGACGCTGACCGTGTAACGAGGCAGTTTAAGTTCGTCATTCCTCCCTGCCTCTACAACCCTCTGAATGTCAACTGAACGGCATTGTGTGACGTAAAGGTTTCAGTTCTTTGCACTTGAGACTAAGATCCTTTTCTCTTGCTTGGTCTGAGACTACCTGCTTAGGGCCAGGTCAGTCTGGTAAGTAAGAGAGAGAGAGACAGAAAGAGAGAGAGAGACAGAGAGACAGATAGAGAGAGAGAGAGACAGAGAGACAGAAAGACAGAGAGAGAAACTGAGACAGAGAGATGGGGAGAGAGATTAACAAACATCTATAGAGTCAGACAGAGGCAGAGACATTGATCAGCCGTAGCATACAGCTGGAACCTGAGGGTGGGAGCTCAAGGGGGCCACTACTGTTTGGCTTAGATCCTCTCAAGAGTTTAACGTGAAGAGAATTGCTTGGAATTGGGACTCTGTCTTCGTGTTAAATCAATGACTCCTGAACAAATCTCTGTATTTCCTAGACTCGTCCTTTCATTTCACGAAAAGGATATATTTTACATTTATCCATAGTTCAGCTTTAGACCTTGAATGATTCTGATGCATTTCATGAAGGCACAACTTAGCATCTTTGGAAGCAGAGTGGATGATTACATATGGGTAAATACATTAATGTATTTTCCATAAGAGAGTCTTGAGACGAAAGGTGGCTATGCCCTATTCCAGTTAACAAGATCAGGTACTGCATTCTTGTTAACTGCTCGGTTCAGTAGGTGAGGTGTTAGCTGGCTGTATTCTTTTGGTATTATTAGTGGTTGGTTGTAGCTAGGTGTATGCTGGTTGTTAATGATTGAATGAGAGTGATTAATGTGAAGTACGTATGCTATAATAGGTCTCATATTGTCTCTTTTTTGCAGGTACAGAAACACTATCTAAGTTGTATCATTACAAGTAGCATCCTGATAATAAAAAGAATAAAATGAATTTTGCTCAGTTAATTTTTAACTTAAGTGAAGAACCAATTACACATGAAACCATGTGAAACGAAAAAGGCAACGAAATAAATAATTTGCAAAATATGAAATTAATAAATTAGGAAAATTTAAATTTGTTTCTTTGTTCATATTGGTTTGCTTCAATTGTCTTGTTTTATGCCTGCATTATTGTAAAGTGACATTGTTTTACTTTATGAAATGGCCCACTGGTAAGAACTTCCGGAAAAGTCTCTATCTCTCTCTCTCTCTCTGTCTCTCTCTACTGTCCATTCTGTACTACGTACACTGGGAAATAATTACGAGGTAAGACTGTGCCCCGGTGTACAACGGCACGAATAGATGAGAAGAAACGAGTGATAATTGAAATGGCTAATTCTACTTCCTCTGCTGGTCCTACAACGGAAAGTGCTAAATTATTACAGGTAAAATACTCTACCACTTCCTCTACCACTGTGTGGTTGAATGAGAGAGAGAGAGAGAGGGGGAGAGAGAGAGAGAGAGAGAGAGAGAGAGAGAGAGAGAGAGAGAGAGAGAGAGAGAGAGAGGGAGAGAGAGAGAGAGGGAGAGAGAGAGAGAGAATGTCAGAGGTAGAGAGGGATAAAATAAACATGATGCCACTGTCGTGTATACAAACCTCCGTCCGCAGCCAAAAAACAATGAAATTCTGGCTTGATTTGCAAATTTTACGTATGCTTCACGTGCGCCGGCCCTGTACTGTTTCAGGTGGACAGGCACTATAGTTTTTCTGGCACATACACTGTCTTGTTTCAAGCCCATACACTGTCTTGTTTCAAGCACATACACTGTCTTGTTTCAAGCCCATACACTGTCTTGTTTCAAGCACATACACTGTCTTGTTTCAAGCCCATACACTGTCTTGTTTCAAGCACATACACTGTCTTGTTTCAAGCCCATACACTGTCTTGTTTCAAGCACATACACTGTACTGTTTCAAGCAAATACTCTGTACTGTTTCAAGCACATACACTGTACTGTTTCAAGCACATACTCTGTACTGTTTCAAGCACATACATTGTACTGTTTCAGGAACATATTCTGCACTGTTTCAGGCACATACACTGTACTGTTTCAGGGACATGCAATGTACTGTTTTAGGCACATACACTATACTGTTTCAGGCACATAGGCCGTACTGTTTCAGACCCATATACTGTACTGTCCTTATAGCCCTTGCGGGTCC
The DNA here is from genome assembly GCF_040958095.1 of Procambarus clarkii. NCBI lineage: Eukaryota > Metazoa > Arthropoda > Malacostraca > Decapoda > Cambaridae > Procambarus > Procambarus clarkii. Next base: position 16,778,939 of record NC_091176.1, on the reverse strand, counting down.
TTGTTGGTGTCAATCATGAAATTAACGTGAGACTTGCTAGAATGTTTCGTGTATCATGTATCTGCTCTGTGATTGACTACAATACTGTACATCTCACACTGTATACAGACACAGAGCTAAAATCAATTGAAACCTTGTAATATGAAACTATGCGTCTCATCCTTGGGGCTCCAAAGTCCACGAGAATAGTTAATATGAGAGCCGAGTTAAAATTACCTGCCATAAGTGAGAGAATTTTGTCCATTAGCACAGTTTTCGGCGTGAAGGCGTTGAGTAGATCTCGGCAAGACATGAAATTTCAAGCTAAACTTATTACTATGCTACACTCATCTGAGATCTATAGAAGACGAGGGAAATCTGATTATGTATTTCGGATCTTCAAGGTAGGTAACTCAATCAAAATATTAAATATGTACCCAATCTAATTAATGATTAATCAACCAATTAATTCATGAGATAACTGGGATCTATCAGTTGATTTTGTAAATGCACCCAAGAAAGATAGTGTGCACTCTACATTACTAAAACAGTTAACACTGAAAGGCATCACTGAAAGTACTCAGGTTATGGGTAACGATGTGATTCAGTGCTATACCGAAGGTTCTGTAGAAGAAGGTGGAAGATGTACCGGATGTGAATGTAATATATTTGAACAATCTTCTCTCGTACATTCAGCAGTGTAGCGCGTCAATGATTCGCCAAGTACAACTCAAACCAAACTTGCAGGCATGTACTTAACCACTGAAGTATTATAAGACAAAGACACTGACCTAAGTAGTAACACCCAGAAAACAGTAGGCGATATTAGAATGAATGTTTTAGCTGCTAAAGAAAACCGATTTGAAATTAAATTCCTTTGGATACTAGCACATGTTAGCATCTCAAAGCATGATACTGTTGATATGCTTGCAAAGACAGCCTGCAGTAGACCAGTAGTAGAGATTAACATGGGTGTTTCATTAGCAGTGACAAAGAAAATACTTAAATAAATATCTAATGAAAATCTTACTGACCTAACAAATACACAAAGACCTGAAAGTTGTAGCATTATGATAAATATTGTGAGGAGACATTTATATATGGAACTAATAGACCAAGAACTGGGCAATGTGATGTTATAGTGGCCAGAATACGACTGGGATATGCAGGCGATGAGTCACAATAACGTGGCTAAAATAGCCACGTTTATGTTGACCAGATCACACACTAGAAGGTGAAGGGACGACGACGTTTCGGTCCGTCCTGGACCATTCTCAAGTCGATTGTGAGAGAATGGTCCAGGACGGACCGAAACGTCGTCGTCCCTTCACCTTCTAGTGTGTGGTCTGGTCGACTGGAATATAGCCGTATCTGGCAACTTTCTCAAAACAAAAATGAGGAATTCACCATGTGGCAACTTTGTGAAAGTGTCGAATACACCATGTGTCAACTTTGTGAAAGTGTCGAATACACCATGTGTCAACATTGTGAAAGTGTCGAATACACCATGTGTCAACTTTGTGAAAGTGTCGAATACACCATGTGTCAATTTTGTGAAAGTGTCAAATACACCATGTGTCAATTTTGTGAAAGATAAAACATGCACTCCCTTGAACATTATATTGTAGAATGTCCCATATTGACTGACTTTCGCCCTCCTGGGCTGAGGAATGTTGAACTCTGAAACACTAGATGAATACTGGAACACTTGATGATATGTTTGGATACAACTTGGGTACAAGTTTGGACTTGTGCTCAAGATTGACTACACAATGCATCAGTTATACAATGTTTATGATGTAACTATAACCTGAGCTTGTAAAAGCACCTTAATCATCTTCAGTGGCTAAGTGCTTAATAACACATCAATTTCTAATATATATATATATATATATATATATATATATATATATATATATATATATATATATATATATATATATATATATATATATATATGTATGTATGTATGTGAACTCACCTACTTGTGCGTGCGAGGGTTGAGCTCTGGCTCTTTGGTTCCGAGATGGTGCATTAAACAATATGGTAAATATCGTAAGGAATATGTATGCGTGTGTATACAGGATGTGTGGAAGCTGGTCAGAAATGCATTTCACCTTTGTAAACGCACATTAATGACATTATGTAAAAAGACATATCTAACACAGTTTATGTAGGACAGACGTAAATCTATGCATTTATGTATTTATGTATTTGGGTTAAATTAACATTTTAAAAGTACTACAATCACCTTCTGCGGTTGATTGCTGAATAAATCACTTAACTATATGTTTAACAGATCTCTAACCCTGTCAATAGAGGACAGAAGAAAATGTATATATGCTGGTTAGCATTGTAAATGTGTGGCCACGTCTGAGGTAGAAAATTGTAATAATAAAAACTATACTGTTTCAAGCACATACACTGTACTGTTTCAGGCACATACACTCTACTGTTTCAGGCACATACACTCTACTCTTTCAGGCACATACACTGTACTGTTTCAGTCACATACACGGTACTGTTTCAGTCACATACACTGAACTGTTTCAGTCACATACACTCTACAGTTTCAGGCACATACACTGTACCGTTTTAGGCACATACACTGTACCGTTTCAGGCACATTCACTGTACTGTTTCAGGCACATACACTGTACTGTTTCAGTCACATACACTGTTCTGTTTCAGTCACATACACTGTACTGTTTCAGTAGCATACACTGTACTGTTTCAGTCACATACACTGTACTGTTTCAGTCACATACACTGTACTGTTTCAGTAGCATACACTGTACTGTTTAAGTCACATACACTGTACTGTTGCTGGTGTAGAGAAACATTACTGATTCAAGTCTCGGTAAATGTTGTGGACCAGAGAGGCATTAGAATTTCAGTTTATTTAACAAAAATATTCAGGTGTTTTGAGTATGTTTCAGCAAGTTACAAAAACGTTCACTCTCAAAAACAAAAACTATATATAAATCACCACACGTTGGTACTTTCCACAATACAGCAATTATAAGTAATTTAATTTAAGGTGGATGGTGAGGTATATTTCCATGTACTCTGGATGCAAAGAGACTGCGGTCACTCAAAATATACTTAGCAGATCCTAACATCTCCCGCCCCTCCAGACACCACCTACACCTCCAGACACCACCTACACCCCCAGACACCACGTACACCTCCAGACACCACTTACACCCCCAGAAACATCCCGCCCCTCTCCCCTCCGTTTCTGAACTGAAAGATATTGCAAAATGCTCCGTGTTAGTGTGAGTTCTATGCAGATAATGGCACTTAGCTCAATTCTCCGTATTTCCTTCTGCTGAATGCATTATAAGAAAGAAAGTGAGATAAAGAGGGAGAGAGAGAGAGAAAGAGAGAGAGAGAGAGAGAGAGAGAGAGAGAGAGAGAGAGAGAGAGAGAGAGAGAGAGAGAGAGAGAGAGAGAGAGAGAGAGAGAGAGAGAGAGAGAGAGAGAGAGAGAGAGAGAGAGAGAGAGAGAGACAGCCAGACAGACAGACAGATACACAGAGAAAGTGAGAAAAGAAACATACAATGCATCTCTAGTCTTTCAGTGAGATAATTTGTTTACCATGCCTCTCTCTCTCTCTCTGATTAAATTAATTTAATACTCCACTAATTATGAAGTTAATACCCCGCTAATTATCCTCCGATGAGCGAGAGCAGAACGAAGATAACATGAAGACAGAAGGACGTAAATGAAGAAGTGAAGGGACAAAAAAGAGCGAACAAAAAATCCAGAAAAAGTGAAGAATTGATATTGAAATTGATAAAAAATATTAAGTTTTAAAGCTAAGGAAATTCGAAAGAAACACTAGACGGGGTTCCCAGTGATGCATGGGTCTGTCTGTGTGTCTTCTCTCTCTCTCTCTCTCTCTCTCTCTCTCTCTCTCTCTCTCTCTCTCTCTCTCTCTCTCTCTCTCTCTCTCTCTCTCTCTCTCTGTTACAATATCACCAAGAACGCTATAACAACACTTCACACACAAACGATGATCGCCAGACATTAAAACACAATGCAAAATGTCACAGAACAAAAAAAATATATATAAGCAATACAGACAGGAAGACATTTCAAATAACATATAGAGATATATATTAATGATTTCAGCACATTACCTGAATCTCAGTTTCATTTCAATTACGTTTTATTTACCATTTTCTCGGAGAGAAAGTTGCCACAAAACACAAAAAGAAGAAAGACTCCTCAATCTCTTCGCACGTTCCAATTTTCCGGCGTGAAATAAAACGAGGAAACCCATGGGCTTCATAAATGTGGTAAACACGTCTCCCTGACGTCAATATCCGTGACAGAAAATGGAAAATGAAATTGCTCATAAAAGTTATTTATTTTTATTTACGTCACACCTACTAAATATATTTGTAAATTTTAACTTTCAAGCACAGTTTGCAGTAGATTGTTAGGTTCGTCGTGATACTGTAATAATTTATCATTATTATTTTTGTGTTTGCATTCTCTCGTGCCATTTAGCTTTGTTTGTAATGTGTCCATAGTTGATATGCTACCAGAGTTGATATGAATATATCTACACTAATTTTTTTTTTACAATAGTTAGAGGTAATGCAAACTTGAAAATTCTCTTCTCGGCAGAAGATATCCATTCTCAATTTTCACGTCACATAATTTCCAGCGTTTTCATCCTTTCAATTCGGCGTAAAGATTTTTGAGAGCTTGAATTCTTATCCTGCTCATTTTCCTTCTCTCTCTCTCTTTCTCTCTCTCCCTCTGATAATCCATTAATGTAATATGTAAGCCTTTTCCACAGTGACCTTTACATATCTCTAAAACTAACTTTCATTAACTTCCTTCCTCGATTTTCTATCTCCATCTCTATTTATATATCTCGCTATCTGCCTCTCTCCCCCTGCCAAAAAATCTGCATGACAATTGTCGTTTCTTCGTAATATCTGAGTAAATCACGTGACTGTCTCAATTTCTTGAACAGTTTTCCTGGAGTCCGTTCTAATGCCTTCCAGGCCCGATTGTTTCTTCAGTTTATTTTAAATCGATTGTATTTACAATGTCAGTCGGCGCTACAAGAACAGCATGTCGTACGAGCGTTCTTCGATAGTTTGTTCGGGTTCATTATCCTATGTTTTCTATTTCATTATTTGTCTATTACTGGACAAACTTGAGCTACTGGACCCCGCCTTTCATTCGCTTGCCATTTAAGGCAATGGCTTCCAACTCATCTTATCTCTATACTTCATCTGTGTTTCTTATTTCTAACCACATCTTTCGTACTGCCACTATAAGTATTAAGTGAATGTTAAATATGTTGATCAGGTTGCCTATTTCTTTTCTCGTTTCCAATGTAGTAGGACGTAGTCCTCTAAGACTTTGTTCGTATATCAGTCGTTTTAGTGTAGGGATGTTATCTTGTAGCAGATCTCTGAACTTTCTCTAATCTTGATTTGTGCTTTTGCAAATTTTGTCTGAACCTTTTGTGCAGCACCTTCCATCAGTGGTTTAATATTAGAAGTGTGCTGTTTTCTGAAAACTTTCTTATCCAGGTGCTTGAAAGCTACATAGATATTCGCCAGCTTTGCATGTGTCACTGATGTTAGCGTGTTAATATGTGCCTCCAGTGATAGGTTTAGGTTACATGTATTCCTGTAATCTTCATGTGACCTCATCACTGTCCTATATCTCATCATTTTGCATTTCCTTGGATCAAATTCGAGAAGCCTTTTCGCAAACGATATCTCTAATTTCCTCAGGGCTACCTAAAACTTCCGTTATCCTCCTTTGTTATGAGTTGGCCCATCAAACTTTTTGTCCTTGTCAAACAATGACATGAAGGGTGTCATGTAAGCTGCCCTCTAAGGACAAATATTTGTTTACTGCGAAAAAATATCCGCAGCTCTGAGGAAATAAATTTCCACGACAGATTGCTATAGAATAATCACCAGGATTGAGCATGGTGTTGTTAGTTCAACCCTGTCGGTGAGAGTCACTGGATGAAAGTCAGATGCCATAATAATAGAAGACCACAGCTGTGTACCACCATCAACAGGGATTTTTGCCTTGATGGAAATTATGTAAAAAAAAGATGCCCAGGACAAATACCCTGATATTATATAATGTGGACTGGAGTCTGAGTGAAAGCATAAAGAGGGGGGGGGGGGGTAGTAATTTAGTCCATTAAAATATTAAGAGGTGTTTGAAATTGAGATTATGTCTGATGTGGTGACTTTGTGCCCAATGGTTTTGATATTTATTTTTGCCCCCATTGACGAAAATTTCCAACGTGAAGGCACAGTTAGTTAAACGTCAGTGATTTATGATTTGATAATACTCGCACTCTTATTGTTTCACGATGATCTCAAAGCCGACTAGATAGATAAAGATTATCAAGAGCAATCGAATGTTATTTGTCCATTGTTGGATTATTGACAAATGTCTATGTGAAATTCCTGATATATGTGCATTTAAATAATTTTTACATAGGTGGCGGTGGTGTTTTCAATTGGTATTAAAAGGATCAAAATTAGATCAAGTGATAACTGTTCATTGAAACTATAATTGTGTGATTCATTGATTTTGTGCCGTGCGGTAATGTGATTTAAGCTCTACGCACATTGAACTTTGCTAATAGGGTAAGTGGCAATTCAAATGGAAGGACGAGGTCCCGGTTAATTATTCTTCACTCGTCTCCTCTTGTTGGGGTCTAATTGATCTGGTCAGACCATAATATCTTGTAGTGAGGGCTTGAGAATCCCAAGTACAAATCCACATATTGGCCATCACATTATGCAAATTTGGAAATGATGAAATCTGGTCAAGGTCCCCTTTCAGATGCAAAGTTATTAGCCCCATATGTGACGGGCCTCAAAGGTGTGCGATAAAGGACTGTAGATTAGTCCCTCTGTTTATTTACCTTATTATATGTATTAGTATAACACAAAGCCTTTTAGCTCTCTGGTTGTATTCCACTCTCCAGTAAAGCATCGCAGAGCATTGAAAGAGGATTGTACAGAGCTTCAACTGCATTACTTAGCAACAATGAGGAGACTTTACCTAGCACAACAGCATTCAGTACTTGTGCTGTACGTTCTATGTTGCTAAGTCTCCCACAAAAGAGTGTCTGGGAGACACTCATGTTCAAGTCTGAATACTCCCTGACAGCTGCTGTTTAGCACCAGTCAAATGCCCTTATTTTCTGGTTGACTCCATTATCGCCCATTACTTGCTTGTTGACAATAATTTTCCATCTGATGTGACTGAGTTGTAGTGTTTTTAAATACCTTGTCCTGAATGTAATCTTGTAGCATTGATTCTCCATGTTTCTTCGTGTATTTGGATGCAGCAGCTTCGATTCTCCTCTGTCCTGATTTCCAAAATACTTGAAGCCGCCCTGATTTTCTCTCGATTCGAGACTCTGTTAAACTATGGAATGACAGGATTCTCTGCTGCCATGTTCCGTAGTGTTGGAATAAATTTATCTCCAGCCTCTGAACATTTGTGGGTTACATATTTGATTGTGTCTTGCACAAGAATATTCAGGAATTCAATTTCAATAATTTAAACAATAACATATTCCGGAATACTTACCTTTTCTGTGTGCTGGTCTTCTACCCTCCTCTCTCTGCGTTCTTGCTTTGATTTTCATTTGAATTCTGTGTTGATATAACAGTTCACAGTGGTCACTGACCCCCCGGTGAACTCGCATCATCTATTCTCTCAATATCTGTTTCATCCTGAGTTAAGATGAGGTCTTCTATTGCTGGTCAGACCTCTTCTTTTGCTCAAGCTGTTTATTTTCCATATTTAGTTAGAAAGTTTATTCTTTAAGGTTTTCCAACTTTGCTCTTTATTTATCGGGACTTCTTTTGGGATTTTGGCAAACCAGTCTATTATGTTATGGTTGAAAATCCCTCGATCAACGAATTGGCGTTATTTATGTTATCAGTTGTATATTATTTATTACAACTCCGTTGTTTTCTGTATAATCCTACAGTGGATTTGTACTAATAAATCCTTTGACAGATTCTTTAATTATATATACGTGTATTTGCCATCGTAAATTGCTAAAGCTTACTCTGTCCTTTAACCTACACCATTTCTGCTTCTACTTCCTCTTGATCTAGAAGCCTCTGGGTGCCACTGCATCACTAATAATCTCCAGAGATTTTGTCTCCTCTGTCATTATAGCATCAATCTCTTTCTGTCGTTGTATTTACTTTGTAGGAGACCTCAGTATCATTAGTATTCCAGGTCTTAGGAGTCTTCTTGGTTACTTATTGAATTTCCCTGATGGGCTTCCTCAAAGGTAGAGGCCACGAAAGAGGAAGGGAGTGATGACTGAGAAGTATGGAAGAAATAGGAAGTGGATGATGAGGAAGAGAAATGTGGAGGAATTGAGTCAGAATTAGTAGAGTTAGAAACTGAGAAAGCATATAAAAGAGGACAAGATGAGCAAGAGGTGGGGTAGGAATGAGAATGAGAGGTATGACAATGAGGGAAAGATAAAGAAGGTAGTAAATACTACAGGAAGAGGAGGAGGAGGAGGAGGAGGAGAAAAAGAGAGGCAGACGAGGGGTGAGTTGTCAGGGTTAATGGAGAGGAAATGGTAAAAGATTTGATTAAAGGAAACTAAAGAGGTAGACAAGGAGTTGGAATAGAAGGCAGAGGAAAGAAGAGAAAAAATGGAGTTGAGTAAAGTGGAAATGAAGGTTATTGACTAATGAAGTCGTGAATGTGTAAGAAGGAATTATCCAACTGGAAGTCCAGAAAAGCAGAGCATCAACAGTATACACAAAACCACTTGGAGTGATATGATCGAATAAGCAGTTAATGATGCAAACACAGCAATGAGCACGATGTTAAAAAAGGTCCAAATGCCAGGTTTTTGCTAAGGAGGTTGGCCTGGTCAAAAGTTATGTTTTATGAGTTCTTGTCTGGCCTCGGCACAACCCGAGTAAAGGGGGGGGGAGGAGAATGCTTTTTGCGTGATTGCAATTGATATCATTCCAGTAGATAGCGCTTCCGTGACCAATATGCTTCTCCCATTTTTCATCACAGATTCCTTGCCATTCCTTACCACAACGACCCCATCTCCACGTACATCTGAGTAACAGCCCCATCTAAATGACGTTTACATACATCTTGAAAAATTAGCTTATAAAAATGTATATAATTTATATTTAACATGTTGGGACCATTGGCATATGAAAACAACACATAAATAACTGCTAGAGATCATTTATTTTGCGCCCTTGTAAATGAACCACTACGATGGGATATCGTAAACCTCTGGGGGAAGCACTCGTGTGCCTTGAGTCATCAATCTTGCCACCATCTCCCTCACTGCATTCACGCTGCTCTTCTTTGTGAAGGAATTCCCTTTTCCTTAGACTTTTCAAGACTATTGATCCCTCCTTTATTGCCTTCTTGGTGTAATTGATAACGTGTACTCACCTAGTTGTATTCACCTAGGTGTGCTTGTGGGGGTTGAGCTCTGGCTCTTTGGTCTTGCCTCTCAACTGTCAATCAACTGGTGTACAGTTTCCTGAGCCTACTGGGCTCTATCATATCTACACTTGAAACTGTGTATGGAGTCAGCCTCCACCCACATCACTTCCTAATGCATTCCATTTGTCTACAACTCTGACACTGAAAAAATTCTTTCTAACGTCTCTATGGCTCATTTGGGCACTCAATTTCCACTTGTGTCCCCTAGTGCGTGTACCCCTTGTGTTAAATAGTCTGTCCTTATATACACTATCAATTCCTCTGAGAATCTTGTATGTAGTGATCATGTCACCTCTAACTCTTCTGTCTCCCAGTGACGTGAGGTTTAATTCATGTAGTCTCTCCTCATAGCTCATACCCCTCGTGTGTGTGAGTGTGTGTGTGTGTGTGTGTGTGTGTGTGTGTGTGTGTGTGTGTGTGTGTGTGTGTGTGTGTGTGTGTGTGTGTGTGTGTGTGTGTGTGTGTGTGTGTGTGTGTGTGTGTGTGTGTGTGTGTGTGTGTGTGTGTGTGTGTGTGTGTGTGTGTGTGTGTGTGTGTGTGTGTGTGTGTGTGTGTTTGTTTATAAAAATTATTATGTATATTAATTATGAATATTATTTTATGATAACGTAGTACCGATTAGCTAAGCCCGTGTTTATCGTTGGTTATCTCCCAGGATTATCTATCTCCTGGCCCCCCCCCCCTCATCCAATCACAATTATACACGCGAGATTATTTTTATTATTCGCGAGTCTTTTATCTGCACCCGACTTACGTCAGAGTGTTTTAATATAATCCTTAGCCGATTATTTGTAGCAGCTGATGCGATTGTCTACTCTTTCATAATATGTGTACCGGCTTGTCTCTCTCTCTCTCTCTCTCTCTCTCTCTCTCTCTCTCTCTCTCTCTCTCTCTCTCTCTCTCTGTCTCTGTCTCTGTCTCTCTCTCTCTCTCTCTCTCTCTCTCTCTCTCTCTCTCTGTCTCTCTCTCTCTCTCTCTCTCTCTCTCTCTCCACCATAAGACCGCCCACCAGCCCGAGGACGCACGAGTTTTAGCAAGGGTCATAAAGTGATTGAGAGAGACTTATGAAGTCAAGGCATTACCGGAGAGAGAGAGTAAGAAAGCTACTGAGAGCACCGGAGGGGAAGCTGGGAGTTGAGAGAGGTTCTGGGAGCACAGGAGACGGAGTTGGCATTTACCAGAGGTTCTAAAAGCACAGGAAATGTTACGAACTATTAGAGATACTGAGGGACATTGAAGGTGAGGCCAGTACAGGCGCAGGGAACTCATGAAGAGGAACGGGATGGAATACCAGCTGTTGAGAAAGGTAGCGACAGAGAAAAGCACAAGGAGAGTATAATGACCAAACCACACATCAGAAGATGGAGAAATGACGACGTTTCGGTCCGTTCTAGATCATTATCAAGTCACACACACACACACGACTTGTAGATGAAGTAAAAAAAATTATCACACAATTTGTGGAATCTCCAATAGATTAAAAGATGGTCAAGCAGAGGATGAAAAGAAGAAAGTGAAGGAATAGGCCAAAAAAAGAAGACAAACAGAACATTTCAAGAAACAGTGAAGGTAAAGGAATAAAACAATATGCAAAGAAAACTGACTGACAAGAACGAAAAAAAAGATGACTGGAAATTTAATATATTTTGTTTATATTATTCCCAAAATTATTAATATATTTTGTATATATTATTCCCAAAATTATTAATATATTTTGTTTATATTATTCCCAAAATTATTAATATATTTTGTTTATATTATTCCCAAAATTATTAATATATTTTGTTTAATATTCCTCAGCCGCCGAGGGTCCTAGCTAATGGTTACCAACACTTATATTGAGAATGGTAACCATCACAATCGACTTGAGAATGGTCCAGGACGGAACGAAACGTCGTCGTCCCTTCAATTTCTAGTGTGTGGTCTGGTCAACAACACTTATATTCCCTGACAGTCTTAGTACTTAATTCCACTTACTGCTGGTGAGATTAGACCTTTCCCAGCCCCTAGTAACATTTGATCCTAGCTTTAACAGCAGCTAGCTACCGATAAACTTAGATCTTAAGTCGCGTTAGCGATCTCACCTAACCTGGCAGTGATCCTAGCTAGGACTACCCTTAACCTGACCCTCTTTCTAGTAGTTGGTGATCCTAGCACTAAAAGTGCCCTTACTGCAAGCTGTTCTAGGAAATATATTGCCATACTACTGCTAGTTATCATGACTTTTACTCCCTTTAACTGTCAGTCATTCTAGCATTTAATTTGTTTCACAGGCTATCTTCATTGCCATTGATTGGATTGTTCAGTGATTTATTGTTCAGTCAATGGAGTGATCATTAAATTTTTATGTGTGATTTATCAAAGCCAATTTGAAAATTGCATTTCTGAGGTTTAAAAAAAATGGAATATACAAAAATCACCTGTAATCAAGACACACACGGATTTTGTTTTAAATCAAGACAATACGGGTGTAACAGCACATAATGAACAGAATTAACATTGTTCACATGTGTAGGGGGGGGGGGGAAGAAGGGAGGGGGGCGAATGAGAATCTTAATGTGGAGTGGTTGCATCCCTTCCATGTAATCAATATGTCGTACTTGTCACCAAATCGACCAAATCCATTATATCGACCAAATCCATTAAATCGACCAAATCCATTAAATCGACCAAATCCATTAAATCGACCAAATCCATTAAATCGACCAAATCCATTAAATCGACCAAATCCATTAAATCGACCAAATCCAAATCGACCAAATCCATTAAATCGACCAAATCCATTCCACGGATGAATAAAAACTTAAAACATCGAATTATTGACGTTTTTAAGTGATCGACCTCGATGAGTCAGGTAGGTTGGATTAGTTCATACATTTCCGGTTAAGTGGAATATTTGTTTATTTTCCCCTACAGTAGCAAATCGAGAGAACAAACAGCCTGGTTCACGACCGTGTCAAACAATGAGACTGATGACGCAAGGATGTGACAATTAGCTGTTGTCAAAAGGCAGGTCTTCGCACAGTGTTGATACAGCAGGGGTCATAAAGCTGTGAGTTCGTGTCCACCTCGTGACGAGAGACAATTTATGACCCGACCCACAGTGTGGGGGGGGGGGGACAATAATGACCCCTCGCTGCCAAAACAAGGATGTGAACACGTTGTGTCCTCTAAAATTAGGTCATCGGAATTATCATAAATTTGTGAATTTTGTCGGATTGTCAGTTTACGAAGAGGTGGTAAATAGGTTCCAGTGTGACGTTCGGAAGTGTTGGTGAGCGGCAGTTTGCAGGAATGAGATTAGTTTTGAGGGAATAGAAAACAAGCGAAGTACTAATACCGTTTTCCTGTTCATAAGAGCCTGTATTCTTATTCTTTCATTAGAACCAAAATCTAAATAAGGAACTTTCTTCGTAGCAACTTATATAGATCGTTGGAATTATTTCTAAATTAGAACAGATGAGCAGCCGAGGAAATAAGACTTTGATTTGAAAAAATAATAATATAATGAATTAAAAAAAATTGATCCACATATTGAATACTTTTATATATATAAATTTAAATAATGTGTAGTTTACTATTGGAGTGGGAACCGATAGGTAAAACCATATAACTGGCCAAATTAGGATGTTGAAAAGATGATATGAAGGAGAATTAACATAAAAATAATATTATGAAGAGAGAGAGAGAGAGAGAGAGAGAGAGAGAGAGAGAGAGAGAGAGAGAGAGAGAGAGAGAGAGAGAGAGAGAGAGAGAGAGAGAGAGAGAGAGAGAGAGAGAGAGAGAGAGAGAGAAAGAGAGAGAGAGAGAGAGATCTGCGAAAAATTAGCAAAAAACATCAATATATTTTACAACCATCCTGGATCCAAAATCACTCGGAACACGCAGCTCATGTAACATAGATCTGATTTTAACAGGATTTAAAATGCTGGTCTATAAGCCATCTCTTTTTGAAAATATTTCCCTCGTAATTCAAAGTATCCATCTGGTGGGGAATGGACCTCGCTGCTCTCTCTGCTGATTTGAATTTCATCAGAGGAGGATGCAATTACTATCTCGATTCATTAATCATCAAGAAATTAACACGAAACTATCGTTTAAATTTCTTAAATTCCCTTGTCTGTCATAGATCTCTAGTGAGTTCCACTGATAGTATTATAATTTGATAAATACCGTCAGTACTCCCATGTGCTTTTAATTAAAATAACTCCATTTGGCAAAGGTAAGTGAGATGGGACTGGATTATTGTTTAAGTGAGTATTTAAGTGCAGTTAATAAGGGGCATCGTAAAGCAATGTTACACCTGAAATAATCTAGCAATCACACATCTATTATGTTAATCTGAAATCTGTTCCTTAAATCAACAACACTATTTTCCAAATCTTTTCAAAATCCAAGCTTATCTGATTCGTATCCATTGAGCCGTGTCCAATTTTATGTTGATATATACTACACTCTATAAATGGGTAAATGGGGAAGCATAAATAATCTTCAAATGACGATCATAGCACTCGGCCTCAATGTAGTTTTTAGTTGTCCTAGCAATCTACTTGGCTCTGGTAATCCTAGCTCTTAGTTGATCCTAATCTCTAGTGATCCTAGCTCTTAACCTACTGCAGCAACTGGTGGTCCTAGCACCCTGATTGCTATGTCCAGCTCTGATCCTAGTGCTTGCCACTCTCGGTGAACTCACAAGCATCAGGAAAAAACAGTATTTAGTAATGGAAGCAATCAAGGGTAGTAATTATAGCTAGGAACCCGTCGTTAAATTTTTGTTCATGGTAAATAGGTTTTATAAAGGACTGTTGGGAGATATTCTGCGATTCTGATTTCTCTTTTTTTTTTATTTGTCTCGCTCTCTTTATCTATCTTTATGTTTGTTTCTCTCTGTTTTTATCTCGCTCTCTTTATCTCGCTCTCTCCCTCTCTCTCTATTATCGTTTCGTCTTTCTTTGTCCACTGTTTTCGTCTCTTTCTCTCTCTCTCACACACTATTTATCTCTCATTATTTATCTCTCACCCTTTATCTTTCTCTCTTTAGCTACCTCTGTCACTTAATCTCTCTGATCTCTATCTTTGTCTGTATCTCTTTGTTCTCTTTGTCAGTATCTCTTTGCCTCTATCTCTTTGCCTCTGTCTCTTCGTCTCTTTATCTCTCTATTCATCTCTATATTAGGTATTAGGTCAATATTAGGTACAGTCAAGGTACAGTATATTACAGTCAAGCCTTCGTCATCTCTCCGATATTGAAGGCTGCGGTGAACTGACACGTCCTCTCTCTCACCGATTTCTAAATTAACAATAATTGAAATGAACATTGGGAGGTTCATCTTTTTCACTCCTGTCTTCAAAACGGGAAGGGTTCAGGTATCCAAGAGAGTGGTGCAATGCTGAAGATGGAAGCGAACCTCTCTCTCTCTCTCTCTCTCTCTCTCTCTCTCTCTCTCTCTCTCTCTCTCTCTCTCTCTCTCTCTCTCTCACTCTCTCTCTCATGTGGCACTATGTAAAAGCTATAAAGAAAAATACAACACCAATAACAGTTGCAGACTTGTGTATGGTATGTGTGTGTCGCTGGCTTACGGTCGCTGTCGGATTTACAGAAAAAAACATTTAATTTCTGGATGTTATTGGCTTTCGTTTTTTCTCGGGTGGAATTTATTTGTTGTCTTCCATAAAAGAAAAAGTCATTTTTAATTCAGAAAGAGAAAGAGATGTGGTTATTAAGAACTAATGAACCCTTTCTGAATTGATGATAGGAGAGAAAATTAAGAGAAAGTTTTGCTTGATACAGAAACCTTAGCATTGAAGGGCTAATTGCATCAAGATGAGATATAATAAACTAAAAGGAGTTTTAGTTTAAATTGTCGCTGTTTTATACTCTTGTTCCAATAAAATCAGCAACCATAAGTTTGGTGTTGGCATGGATCCATGTCTTAAATTTTCTCTTTTTTAACATCTTTGGCCAACCTTTATCCAGGAATTGCGGGTTTTCGTGTTTTGTGTGTGAGCGTGTGTGTGCGTGCGTGTGTGTGTGTGTGTGGGTGTGTACTCCCCTAGTTGTATTCACCTCGTTGTGCTTGCGGGGGTTGAGCTTCGGCTCTTTGTTCTCGCCTCTCAACTGTCAATCAACTGGTGCACAGATTCCTGAGCCCACTGAGCTCTATCATATCTACATTTAAAACTGTGTATGAAGTCAGCCTCCACCACATCACTGCCCAATGCATTCCATCTGTTAATTACTCTGACACTGAAAAGGTTGTTTCTAACGTCCCTGTGGCGTGGCTCATTTGTGTACTCAGTTTCCACCTGTGTCCCCCTGTTCGTGTACCACCTGTGTTAAACAGTTTATCTTTATCTACCCAGTCAATTCCTCTGAGAATTTTGCAGGTAGTGATCATGTCTTCCCCTAACTCGTCTGTGTGAGTGTGTAAAGAGAGAGTATAGGTGTAATCATGACTCCCAAATCCTACTCCACATCAGTCTGTGAGGTGTCTCACTCTGAAGACCACACAGCACCCCTCCGTCTCAATCATGCCCTGTGCCCAGGGTCACTGTCTCGCGCTGAATGGGTATTAATGCTAGTAACAACTTGCTCGACGAAAACTTTTGGTGTTTATTCAAATCGCCCGTCAGTACTGTGCTGCCAAGCCCAGCTTTTCCGCATCAGCGTGGCGTAATCTGTAAACACTGAAACGACGAGAATGCATTTTCTCGGATAAGTCGTTTTACTTGAAGGTGAAACAATATGGAGTCAAGAAGATAGTCGTGTCAGACAACAAAGCACACACACACACACACACACACACACACACACACACACACACACACACACACACACACACACACACACACACACACACACACACACACACACACGCGCACACACACACACACACACACACACACACACACACACACACACACACACACACACACACCAAAGAGCCAGAGCTCAACCCCCGCAAGCACAATTAGGTGAGTACAATTAGGTGAGTACAATTAGGTGAGTACACACACACACACACACACACACACACACGCACACACACACACACACACACACACACACACACACACACACACACACACACACACACACACACACACATACACACACACATCCTTGTCTGTGTGGGTGTGTATCCTTGCGTGTACTCTACGTACGTAAGGGTTCATATGTGTATATTAACCCAAGGAAAATTGCTAATATTACTATTTTATGCATACCGAAAGGGTTAATTTCTGTTTTACGATTTAGTGGGACAACGCTCAGACAGGAGAGGTGAAACTCGCTTGGTTATACCCTTCATAAGTACGACCCTTTACCGAGGTAGACTTGGAGTCGATTCTTCCCATTACTCGGTCGCACAACTGTCGCCTGAATCGTTGAGCTAAACAATAATTATCGTAGTTTCTGCGTCATAATTTTACGAGTCGGTCACCAGGTTTATGGGGGGTGGGGGGTAGTTAGGGGGGAGTAGCCGAGGTGCTTCGTCTCTCGGCTCTCTGTTTCTCTTTCTCTTTTTAATCCTATCATGTTTTGTTGCTGTTCTCTCTGACATTCTCTCTCTCTCTCTCTCTCTCTCTCTCTCTCTCTCTCTCTCTCTCTCTCTCTCTCTCTCTCTCTCTCTCTCTCTCTCTCTCTCTCTCTCTCTCTCTCTCTCTTGTTCTGTCTCTCTGTGGCATTAAAACCAAAATTACCATGGCAATAATGACTCACGAGTCAAATTATTCATTAGTCCAGTGTGGTGACAGCTAGTGGTGACACTGTCATCTCCCACCCCGTCTCATACTGACGTGTATGACAGCTAGTGGTGACACTGTCATATCCCACCTCGTCTCATACTGACGTGTATGACAGCAAGTGGTGACACTGTCATATCTCACCTCGTCTCATACTGACGTGTATGACAGCTTGTGGTGACACTGTCATATCTCACCCCGTCATATTCTGTCATGTATGACAACAATGCATATAATTTTCTACCGGTTATGCTTTAAAAGCCGAGCCATTTATTCATCAACCCAAATAGCCTGAAAATGTATCCTGAAATTATAAAAGAAGAGCGAGTATGTATATCTCTATGAATTATGCACCTCTTTAGTATGTATACTTCATAGGACGAGAGGAGGTTCCACCGTTGCTGGACATTTACGCATAATTGAAATATGATTATACCCGCATCATATCTGCATTATATCCACAAAATAATATTTTGTGGATATACTGCAGAACAATCTTGTTCTACCTAAGTTTTTTTTCTTTTATCTGGCTACAATGTTTCTCTCTCGGCTGTGGATGTATCTGTTTCGTCTGTGGTTAGAAGAGCCACTTTTAATTTTCGCGTAAGGGCGGAGACGTTTGTGTACGTTTCCTTCCACCCCGATGCCTTTGTTTACCTCGCTGTACGTATGTTAGACAAACTGTTGTGGGTTGCATCCAAGGGACATTTTCAGTCGTTGGTCTATGACAAGATTGTCGAACCTATGGCAAGGTGCCATGGGAAACGTTTTGGTTGCCATATTACCTGCAGTGTCAATCCTTGATTCCTTAACCCCCCACTCATCATATATAAATCAATATGTAATGTTGCTCTTCATGTATATTATTGATTGAAATACTGAGTAACTGTCTATAAGGTTGACTAATTTCAGGTTATTTGTAGAAACTGCAAAGTTCATCATTACAGTGTAACACTGGACAAACCTCATCAAGTATGCAAACAGTGTTATATTACATAAACTTAATTTTTAAATTATTGCAGAGGATTGATTTGGATAATTTTGAGATGCAGTTGATTTACAAAATAACCTAATTTAGAGTAAAAATTTGGCCGTCTTCGGAGCCCAACTCGAAAATATTCAAATAAATGGGTTAGTTACTGGATTAACACAGAAAATTTTAGAAAATGAGGTTCTGAAACTCTGGAAATCCATTCCTGAAACATTGGACTGTCTGAAAATCTGACAATGGGGGTATCACACCAAACACACACCGAAACTACGACGTTAATACAACGTTCAAACAAGTTTTAACACTTCCTAACCAGTTATAACAACCAATATTGCAAGTTATAACAACGTTCTAATACGTCATAAACACGTTAAGCCAAGATGTAACAACTTTACTACAAGTTGTAACAAGCGGAAAATAAAGACAGTTTCGGTTTGTGTTTCCAGGGAATTAAACGTATCTTCGTCGTTACTTGAGTCATTGTTTTCAGAGGTGAACTTTGTCAAGTCCAATTACAGGAGTTGACTTACTGATGAAACTTGTGTTGTATGCAGAGCCTTCAAAACAACCAATAATAAACCTGATAAATATTTTGCGTCATCGTCTATGCAGCAGCAAACGTTTTAATTTTGTTTCACAAAAGTTTTACAAAAGAGAGTATAATAAGCCTTTTTACATTTCCATGATTATTTTTTATAATATGAACCAGAGCTTATAATTTCACGTTTACATTTATTATGTTTTTTGAAAGATAAAATAGCAATAATGTTAATAAATGGCCATTTCCTTATCTAAAAATATTATATCTACATATTTTTTAAAAGGCTTCCTAGAATGCTTTCATCTAAATAATTTTTTCAGTGTTATCCCCTTTAAATAGTAAAAACAATGAATACTCGTAAATAAGCAGAATAATTATTTTGTTCACTTCGCCACGAGAAATTACATATATTTAAGACGTCTGGGACAGAATCCTTAATTTAGGCACACACGCTCTCAAAGGATTATAGCTACCCCAGGTCTAGGGAAAAAAATCGATTATCCAAACAGGCTACAATACAACACAATACAATAGGGAAACAATAGGTTTGTCTTCTCTTTGAGAATGTGAGTTTGTCCTGCATGTTCAGTGTTGGTGTGTGTGTGTGTCATGCCTATAAATGTCAAACTTGATTTCAGGTCTTTTTCGTCTGTCTTGTTTGAGTTCCTTGACAAAATATCTCTATAGATACTTGGTCCGAAATACTTATTCCAAAGTTATCTGTTCAAATATGGTTTGGTACCAAGCATGTACCAGTTCCAGGGAGGAATCCCATCCAGGTAATGTACTCTTAGATGTTACTTAGATGGGCTGGTGTACTCTCTGGCAGGGCTGGTGTACTCTCTGGCAGGGTTAATGTACTCTCTGACAGGGCTGGTGTACTCTCTGGCAGGGCTGGTGTACCATCTGGCAGGGCTGGTGTACTCTCTGGCAGGGTTGGTGTACTCTCTGACAGGGTTGGTGTACTCTCTGACAGGGCTGGTGTACTCTCTGGCCGGGCTGGTGTACTCTCTGGCCGGGCTGGTGTACTCTCTGGCAGGGTTGGTGTACTCTCTGGCAGGGCTGGTGTACTCTCTGGCCGGGCTGGTGTACTCTCTGGCAGGGCTGGTGTACTCTCTGGCAGGGTTGGTGTACTCTCTGACAGGGCTGGTGTACTCTCTGGCCGGGCTGGTGTACTCTCTGGCCGGGCTGGTGTACTCTCTGGCAGGGTTGGTGTACTCTCTGGCAGGGCTGGTGTACTCTCTGGCCGGGCTGGTGTACTCTCTGGCCGGGCTGGTGTACTCTCTGGCAGGGTTGGTGTACTCTCTGGCAGGGCTGGTGTACTCTCTGGCCGGGCTGGTGTACTCTCTGGCAGGGCTGGTGTACTCTCTGGCAGGGTTGGTGTACTCTCTGGCCGGGCTGGTGTACTCTCTGGCAGGGCTGGTGTACTCTTTGACAGGGCTGGTGTACTCTCTGGCCGGGCTGGTGTACTCTCTGGCCGGGCTGGTGTACTCTCTGGCAGGGTTGGTGTACTCTCTGGCAGGGCTGGTGTATTCTCTGGCCGGGCTGGTGTACTCTCTGGCCGGGCTGGTGTACTCTCTGGCCGGGCTGGTGTACTCTCTGGCAGGGCTGGTGTACCATCTGGCCGGGCTGGTGTACCATCTGGCCGGGCTGGTGTACCATCTGGCCGGGCTGGTGTACCATCGACAACATTAGCAGCATCTGTCAGTGTGGAAGTTAAACCACATCCAGGCGCTCAGCTACCAGCTAATATTTTCCATATTTTTCATTATGAATCGCGCGCGTTGAAGCGGGTGGAGGTCATTCCTTGCATCTGGTTGGCCGTAACTCAAAATTATTCGCTCACTAATCGCAGCGGAACGAATAATTACGGATTAAACATTACCAAGCGTATTTGCTAATTTCTCCGGGTTTAACCAATTTTTATATAATAATTCAGAGAGAGAGAGAGAGAGAGAGAGAGAGAGAGAGAGAGAACACAGGTTTATAAAACTCTTAACAAGGGGGCAGTTTTGTACACGAGTTTATGATCTGTTTATTTGTGATTCATGGCAGTTAGCACTGCGCATGCTCATTGCAAATTAATATCGTGCATGCATGAATTGTGGATGAGCAGCTGGCTATGAATACTTCAACGGAATTACATGATTTCCGGAGCGTCAGTCATCATGAAATGTACCGGGGGTTGGGTGGGGGGGGGGGGAGGGATATAGAGGTTATTTTGCTAATACATATTTGTGAAACCGTTGTCTGTAAGCCTGGATCATTGTTTACGATGCTGAAGCTTGTAAACAACGTCAACGTCGGTGTTGACGTTAGTAGTGTAAACTCGGACGCTTTACCAACTCGTTAGCTCAACTAATTCGTCGTTTTTTATACGTAATTAACTAATCCCTTAAGAAAGGCGACGTATTCGTATAACATAAAGAAGCGTAATATGGACGTTTTCTGTGCATTAACCTCGTTAGGTTAGGTGGGTTGCTTGGGCTCGTGTGCTTCATGTTAGGCAAAATAGTTGCATTTTTTATGGAGTGGAAAATAGAGAGAACTGCAGCTGGATTACCGGCCCTGAATCTTTCGACCTGCGTACATAATAACACTGTTTGGTCTAGCTAGATACGTAAAAAATACAACCGTTTTGCCTAACCATAAATCTACGAACCTAAACATCCCACCTAACCCGTCGAGTCCAATGCTTAGCAAATGTCAATATGAATGTGATTTAATTTTCACTAATGCATCACCTCCTTGTGCGGATAAGACGATGCCCAGTTCTTTGGGGTGGACGGTAGAACGACGGTCTCGCTTCACGCAGGTCGGTGTTCAATCCCCGACCGACCAAGTATGCTGGGCACCATTCCTTTCTCCCCGTCCCATCCCAAATCCTTATCCTGACCTCTTCCAAGTGCTATATAATCGTAATGGCTTAATTGGAGCTCTCTCCTGATAGTTCCCTTCCATTCCGTAAAAAATACAATGTATCAGGAGAGAGGATTGATATATGTCTCCTCACCTAGTTGTTTGTGCCCGGTCGAGCTTCAGCCCTTGGGCCTCATCCTTTCCAGCCTCGTAAGCAATTGTTTCCCTACAATAATGACATACGTGGGTCTGCATCCCTTTATTCTCACTCGTTATATATTGCTTTCCACGACGAACATTCATCATCGTTATGCTGTTCACCATGAACCTTCTTTATCGTTATATTGTTCACCACGATGATCATTTTCCTTTGTTATATTGCACCACTGTGAGACTCTTGTGACGGGGCAGTGTTAAAAAGCTTTCTGGAAACCAAAGATGGTCACTGTCAGAGCCTTTCCTCTGACGTGTACGTACTGTCGTCTTGCTGTGAGGGTTCAGGAGCTGACATGACACACTAAGCTTCACATCAGTGCACCTTGCATATTATGCAAAGGGTGGAAATAGACCCCCAAGGAAAAGACCGTAGAACATTGAGATATGAAGAACATTCATAACTCATCACCGTCAGGTATATAAGGATTGTAAGTGAAGCCTTAAAATCCCTTATAAGACATGGAGGCAGAAAACAAACAAAACAAGGTGGAGCTATTTGCATATTTAAGGGTCGTTAGAAGGCTTTACACGCGGTTCTTTTTTGCCTTGCTACTCGAGGTTGGCGACACAGCTTAGCAGTGATAGACTAATGAAGTCTACCGACACAGTCTAAGACACTGGCATCAGAACAACGGGAGTTGCAGTGATAGTGAAGCCTTCACAGTGGCTGGATATCACCAGTGAAGTACCACAGGATCACCCACATGATTGATAACTACCTCTCGGTATTTGGATGACGTAAATATTATGAGGATGGTGAACAAGGTGAAGATAGAAACAAATTTCAAAATAAACCTCGACAAATTTAAATAATTTTACAATAAGTGACCGTCAGAGTTGAAGCGAAACAAGTGCATAGTAATGAACCTTGATAATGGGAACATGAGACAAAACACAATGTATCAAATAAGAGAAGAACCCTTTACAAATTAAACTGAGAAAAAGACCTGCAGGTTGAAAGTTCCCTAGAACCTATCTCCCGAAGCCTATATCAAACAAATATCATCAGGTGCGTATGCTAGGTTATTCCACATTAAATTCTATTTCAGAAATCTGAATAATGTATCAATCAGGGCCTTCATCAACAGATGTCAGACTGATAATAGAGTATGCAGCGCCAACATGGCTGCCTTATTTTGTTAAGCACAAAAGGAAACAAGGGAAAATCCAGATATATACAACCAGACTAGTTTCAGAGCCGAATGGTGTCAGTTACGTGGAAGGTGAAATAAAACCGACATTGGAAGCTAAAATTGTCACGGGAGACATGTTTACCACATACAACATTCTCCGGTAAATAGACAAAACAGACATGGCCCGGAAACTGAAATTTATGATGCACGGATTAGATGGCACAATTAGAAATTAAGTTTCAAATAAGTCAGAAAGTGATGTCATTTCATTATCAAGTTAAAAAACATCTGAAATACTATAAAAATGAAGACGTGGATACAAACTACCAACAAATATCAACAATTGTTATACTAGCTATCATACACGACAAGATGAGACACAGTTTGATATGACAGTCCGTAATAATTTTATTAATGACTTGTACATCTATCGACTGAAGGCTGAGAGGGGTGACCCAGGAGCTGAAACTCACCCCCAGCAACCACAGCCAGGTGAGTACACCTTAGTGAGTAAACACACACCCTGCTGATGACGCAGCAGCAGGCAGGTGCCCCAAGCCTCGTAGACACGGGTTATTGTTTGCACGTGGCATGATATAGACGGAGAAGGAAGAGGAGCAGCAGGAAGAGGAGCAGGAGCAACAGGAGGAGGAGGAGGAGGAGGAGGAGGAGGCGGAAGAGAAGTAGAGCAAGAGAGCTGAAAACACTAGAAAAAATGATAATGTGAAGAGATCTGTGACTTGATAGATGCGAAATAATGGGAAAGACTAATTAGAGAAGGGTTGAGGAAATACGAAGAAAGGGTAGGAAGGGGGTTAGTTGATTAGGAGAAAGAAGAGAGGGTTGAGGAAGAAGAAGAGAAGAGTGATAGAGAAGCTGATCACATACTTCCGTGAGACAGTAATGTACTGGCAGAGAGAGAGAGAGAGAAAGAGAGAGAGAGAGAGAGAGAGAGAGAGAGAGAGAGAGAGAGAGAGAGAGAGAGAGAGAGAGAGAGAGAGAGAGAGAGAGAGAGAGAAGAAGAGAGAGAGAGAGAGAGAGAGAGGGAGAGAGGGATTATAGGGTCAATACGAAGTGAGGGAGGAAGGTATGAGAACAGGAAGATAAGATGCTGCAGTCAGGGCTGTGTTGGAGCTAGGAAGGTGATTGCCGGAGGGAGAGGAGGAGTTGTGAGAGGGAGAGGAGGAGTTGTGAGAGGGAGAGAGGAGTTGTGAGAGGGAGAGGAGGGGTTGTGAGAAGGGAAAGGTGGGGTTGTGAGAGGGAGAGGAGGGGTTGTGAGAGGGAGAGGAGGGGTTGTGAGAGGGAGAGGAGGGGTTGTGAGAGGGAGAGGAGGGGTTGTGAGAGGGAGAGGAGGGGTTGTGAGAGGGAGAGGAGGGGTTGTGAGAGGGAAAGGAGGGGTTGTGAGAGGGAAAGGAGGG
>NC_091176.1:16687037-16749537 GCF_040958095.1 Procambarus clarkii | reverse complement strand
GGCTGACTCCATACAGTTTCAAATGTGTATATGATTGAGCCCAGTAGGCTCAGTATATATATATATATATATATATATATATATATATATATATATATATATATATATATATATATATATATATATATATATATATATATATATATATATATATTATTTGTTTTATAAATTTTTACGAGTCCAGCGTCTCTGCAATGAATTGCACTTACTCCTTTCATCAATTGGTTAAATAATAAAAAAACGGTAGTTCACATCAGTGAACCACGTGATTCACTATTTCCTGAGCCGACTTTCCTTTCAGAAATCCAGAGCCATTGTCAACATCATAATTTATTTATGCCCGCTTTCAAACTCTATTTCAGAGGTGCTGCATTATTTGATTTTTTATTTGGCAGGTTTTAAATAGAAATTCCCTCACCATCTCCATGACCCTCTTCTTTGTTTATATCTATATACATTCATATATATATATATATATATATATATATATATATATATATATATATATATATATATATATATATATATATATATATACCATCTTTGGACAACACCCACCAGTGGGACTCGAACCCAGAAAGCACAACTACCTTCCAGTAGCTGGCATAACTAGTATGCTTTAACCCACTACGCCATCAGACCTTACAAAAGAAGTAGATAGTTCGAGATATATATCTCAAACATCTCTACCTCCCGAAGGCACCAGATGAGTGAGGGGTCAGTCTGCATTTTTCGTCAAGCCACTGTCAATGTGAGAGAACTCGTGTCCAGCTTATAAGTATAAGCTGGACACGAGTTCTCTCACATTGACAGTGGCTTGACGAAAAATGCAGACTGACCCCTCACTCATCTGGTGCCTTCGGGAGGTAGAGATGTTTGAGATATATATCTCGAACTATCTACTTCTTTTGTAAGGTCTGATGGCGTAGTGGGTTAAAGCATACTAGTTATGCCAGCTACTGGAAGGTAGTTGTGCTTTCTGGGTTCGAGTCCCACTGGTGGGTGTTGTCCAAAGATGGTTTATCTTCACTTGTGGTTTATGCAAGTATAGGCTTATATATATATATATATATATATATATATATATATATATATATATATATATATATATATATATATATATATATATATATATATATATATATATATATTATATATATATATATATATATATTTTCTCTGGATTTCAAATTTATGTGACTTTTCAAGAGCCATAAGTAGATTGCATATGCTACTTAGAGGCGAACCTAACTGGGTCTTAAGCGGCGTTTATGGGGACATAAATGACCTTGAAGGGGGTCATAATTGACCTTCAGTGAATCATTCGCGACCTCCAGAAGGTCATAAGTAACATTCAAGGGGTCGTCGAGGGATTTCAAAAGGCCAATATTGACCTTCGTGTGGTCACAAAGGGTCTTCATGGTGCCAGAAAGGATTTAGAAGTTGTTTGTAGTGATATAAAATGTGAAACACGAGATAGTAAGTTACAATGGAGAAACTTGAAACATATAGGCGTCATGAGTGACAGGGTTATATATCGCTTATATTGGTCATAAGGGATATATCAGTCATAAACGCCTTGCTTGGGATCATATATGCCTTGGGGTCATATATGCCAGGCATGGGGATCATATATATGCCTTGGAGCTATATATGCCTGGCTTCGGGGGGTCATATATGTCTTGCTTGGGGTCATATATATACCTGGGTTGGGGAATAAGTACACTGATTGGTGACTTAAATACCCTGCATAGTGCATAAATCTCCGGCATGGGGCATAAATTCTCTTCGCAGGGCATAAATCCCCTGTATTGGGAGCTATCCCCTGCTTAGAGAGAGATAAATTCCCTGCTTGGGGACACAAATACCCAGCTTGGCGAACATTAAATGCCCTGCTTGGGGACATCAGTGCTATGTTTGACTTCAAATATGCTTTGCCTGGGGGTCAACTGACACAGGGCGGTGCAGGAGGGAAACACAGGACGATAAGGAAACATGGTTGTTTATTCTATTGTAACATTTGCTGGGTCGGAAGGGGAGTCGGGAACCCCCCATCCTAGATTTGGAAGGGGTAAGGAGAAGAGGTGGGAAGAAGGAAGAGAAGGATGAGGAAGAGTAGGGAGCGAAATTGAAGATGGAGAAGCGAAGATAAAGCACTTAAAACAAGAAGAAGTAAAATATAATTATATAGAATAAAAACGTGGAATGAAGAGCAAGTACAAAGTAAGAATGAGAAGAAGGCTAAAGTAAATAAACAAAATATAAAGGCGATGAGTCACAATAACGTGGCTGAAGTATGTTGACCAGACCACACACTAGAAGGTGAAGGGACGACGACGTTTCGGTCCGTCCTGGACCATTCTCAAGTCGATTGAGAATGGTCCAGGACGGACCGAAACGTCGTCGTCCCTTCAATTTCTAGTGTGTGGTCTGGTCAACAAACAAAATATAATTTTTTTTTTAATTTAAGAACGATGATAGGGACCTAACCAAGACCATAACCACTTACGTCACCAGCACAATATTCATCTAATTTAACACCAAGCTACAAACTACCAAAAAAGTCTATCGTCGAAGCTAATATGTGAAAAAAATAAAAAAGAATAAAGACTAACACGTTCGTCACTTGACCGAGTAACATTTTCATACGGATAAATATTCATAAAAAGAAATTAATTCATATAGAAATTAATATTCGTATATTTTTTCACGTTCCAATATAGGCTTAGGTTAGGTTAACGATGTTAGAGAGCATTTTCCACCTGATATATAATTGAATAAAGCACTTTATTGAGTCATAACTGAAGATAATAAAGTTGACAACATAGAAAATAAATCTATCGCTAACGGGGATCGGTCTATGACCTGATTTTTATTGCAACACGTCTGCAATTTTGATCAATAATCCCATGTTGCAGGTCCGTCTTTTTGCCTCCTATTTTCCCTTGCTAACTGTCAACAGCAACGACGGTCTAATTAGAGTAAGCATATCATTAATCCAGCGAGACTGGAATTATTTTTTAAATCAATTCTCGCTGTAAATCTTGTGAAAGATGATTATTGTCCCTGAACTACCGTAATTTAGGCTACACTGTTCAGAGTAGGATGAATTACGTCCTCCTGATTGCGTATTGTGTTTCGTTATTTCTTTCGTGTCAGCACGCGCGTGCGTGTGTGTGTGTGTGTGTGTGTGAGTTTGTGTGTCGTTAATGTGTGTGGATGTACGAGTAAATTGTACAGCCTCACATACTAAATTGTGTGTGTATTTACTGTTTGTTCCTGCAGAATCGAGTTATTAGCTCTTGGACCCCGCCTTTCAAACAAATCTAATTTCCTCTATTATGTTTACTACATATATTTCTAAAACACGAACGCACACGCACGCACACACACACACACACACACACACACACACACACACACACACACACACACACACACACACACACACACACACACACACACACAAGACAGAAGAGTTAGGGGGACATGATCACCACATACAAGATTCTCAATGGAGTTGATAGGATAGATAAGCACAGATTATTTAACACAAGGGGCACACGCACTAGGGGACACAGGTGGAAATTGAATGCCCAAATGAGCCACAGAGATATTAGAAAGATTTTTTTTAGTGTCAGAGTGGTTGACAAATGGAATGCATTAGACAGTGATGTGGTGGAGGCTGACTCCATACACAGTTTCAAGTGTAGATGTGATAGATCCCAGTAGGCCCAAGAATCTGTACATCAGTTGATTGACAGTTGAGAGGCGGGACCAAAGAGCCAGAGCTCAAACCTCGCAAGCACAACTAAGTGACTACACACATCCTCAGGAAGACAACCTTAACTTGCGTTTACCTTGCGATGATTTCGGGGCTTAGTGTCCCCGCGGCCCGGTCCTCGACCAGGCCTCTTCGCTTCTGGACCTCAATTGATCTTGATTAATAAGACAAATAAATAATAGCGACGATGACTTAAAAACTGCTTTATTAAACGAACAATAAATGTTAAATAAAGGATAATAAATATATATGTTTTGAAAAACGGATTGCAAGAGAAGCTATGTCAAATCCCAATTTGTTGATCCACATGTATCAAAGCTAGGTTGCAAAGCACTGTGTAATTGAAAATAGGTCAGAAAATAGGCCAATCGTCATATACGCGATGTGAACACCCCCCGCATCTCGGTCTATATACACAGAATATACATTATTCTTGATATAATTTTGTTCCAAATTATACACTTGCTGGTTGTACAGTAAGGAAGGGAGTAGTCCCAGGCCTTAATAACAGCCTAGAGATTCACTGTCCAGGAGAACGACAACAGGACAGGTAACATAACAGATCATGAGTGTAAACTGGGATACATTCAACAGGTTCTTTATCTGCTTTTTCTGCAGAAGGACTTAATGCAATTTGCCAGAAGTTCACCAAATTTATTTGAGGAGTTTAAAGGATAAGTTACGAAGGCTGATAATTAATAGAGAATTAATGGAATCGGCAGACTCTGATGAAGTAATTTTTTAGGTGCTTAATTTATCTAATGAAGAGCTTTGGCTGTCCTTGTGAAACATATTCAATTTATCACCAAAGTTTTGCACTGTTCCCGTAATAAGGAAGGATACAAATGCAATCACTAATTTATATGAGAGTGATATATTGCTAGCATCGAACTGCCTACAAATTTATATAATAATACATGTACGAAAAAAGGAACACTATATGTAATAATACCCCCCCCCCCCAAAAAAAAACACTCTATGTTGTTGTCTTTTGTTGTCTATTGCTTCAAAAACATTTGAAGCAATAGACATTTTTTAAGAACAAACATGGATTATACATCATAATTTTTACCATACTATGGAATATAAATAAAAACTGTCTCCGCGAAGTACAGAGAATAAAGAATCCGATAATTATAGGCATTAGGTACTTTAGTTATTTGTATATATATATATATATATATATATATATATATATATATATATATATATATATATATATATATATATATATATATATATATATGTCGTACCTAATAGCCAGAACGCACTTCTCAGCCTACTATTCAAGGCCCGATTTGCCTAATAAGCCAAGTTTTCATGAATTAATGTTTTTTCGTCTACCTAACCTACCTAACCTAACCTAACCTAGCTTTTTTTGGCTACCTAACCTAACCTTACCTATAAATATAGGTTAGGTTAGGTTAGGTAGGGTTGGTTAGGTTCGGTCATATATCTACGTTAATTTTAACTCCAATAAAAAAAAATTGACCTCATACATAGAGAAAAGGGTTGCTTTATCATTTCATAAGAAAAAAATT
Source organism: Procambarus clarkii (assembly GCF_040958095.1). Taxonomy (NCBI): domain Eukaryota; kingdom Metazoa; phylum Arthropoda; class Malacostraca; order Decapoda; family Cambaridae; genus Procambarus; species Procambarus clarkii. The sequence goes on along the minus strand of NC_091176.1, from coordinate 16,744,212 downwards.
ATAGTAAATATATTAATTCAGGAAAACTTGGCTTATTAGGCAAATCGGGCCTTGAATAGTAGGCTGAGAAGTGAGTTCTGGCTACTAGGTACGACATATATATATATATATATATATATATATATATATATATATATATATATATATATATATATATATATATATATATATATATGCGAACATGAGAGAGTGCACCTGCCCCGCGCGTCAGGCAAGGCTCCACCAGCACCACCATTAACAGCATCAAACACGAAAATTAGCAAAATCGAGAACCTCGCCACGATGCATAATTAAGGTCTCAAAGGAGTCTGTGAAAAGGGAGTTCACTTGTGTGTCTTCCCCCTCTCTCAGCTCCCCTCTCTCTCTCTCTCTCTCTCTCTCTCTCTCTCTCTCTCTCTCTCTCTCTCTCTCTCTCTCTCTCTCTCTCTCTCTCTCTCTCTCTCTCTCTCTCTCTCTCTCTCTTTATCTATCTCTCTACAAAAAGCGAGATAGATATAATAGGTGAGAAAGAGAGTGAGAGAAAGATAGAGAGGCAGACAGACACAGTTCCCAATCCAGATTTCAATTATGCATTCCCGCAAAAAAAATTCTTTTCGAGCTTTACGTCGCTCGAGGAAGGAATTGGTGGCAAATTACGAGTGATTTAAGGCCGAGTAAATGTTGCGCAACTCTGTAAGAAACTGTCTCATCCGTAAGGTGGGCTGCCTTCCCTCCTCTCAGGTGGGCTGCCCTGCCCCCTTTAAGGTGGGCTGCCCTGCCCCCTCTAAGGTGGGCTGCCCTGCCCCCTCTAAGGTGGGCTGCCCTGCCCCCTCTAAGGTGGGCTGCTCTGCTCCCTTCAGGTGGGCTGCTATATTCAATGCCTTCGATGATAGAGACACTAACTCTGTTGTTGGTATCTAAAAGAAAGTTAGTTCTGGTGGGCAGAGCATGTGGGGAGATCTTGTGAACTGAGCTGGGTTTGAATGTTAGTAGAGACTGTTGATGGGGGAGTGTTGGGACGAGGCTCTAGAGGGGAGAATGCTGTAGAGGGAATGGTTGGTGGAGTTGGAGCTGTGACCGTGGTACTCTCTAGGACAATTAGAGAATGGGAGTCCTCCTCTTCCTGTCAAGTTATTGTCTGCCAGAATATAGTGGAAAGTATATGTGGTTGGTGGTTGTGGTGAGGTTCATGGTGGTGGTGGTGGTGGTGGTGGTGGTGGTGGTGGTGATGGTGGTTGTGGTGAGGTTCATGGTGGTGGTGGTGGTGGTGGTGGTGGTTGTGGTGAGGTTCATGGTGGTGGTGGTGGTGGTGGTGGTTGAGGTGAGGTTCATGGTGGTGGTGGTGGTGATGGTGGTGGTTGTGGTGAGGTTCATGGTGGTGGTGGTGGTGGTGATGGTGGTGGTTGTGGTGAGGTTCATGGTGGTGGTGGTGATGGTGGTGGTTGTGGTGAGGTTCATGGTGGTGGTGGTGGTGGTGTTGGTGGTAAGGTTGGTAATGTTGCTGGTAGTAGTAGTGGTGGTGGTGGAGGTCAACCTCATTCTCCTGTTTAGATAGTAGTTCTTGAGTCAATAATGAACTGCAGTATAGCAAATCTTAAAATCCACAGATCATTCAACAAGGTAAATGCTAATCCCTCAAACGCCTAATATCAATTTAGCTTTAACTATGCCTAATACTTGTTACAATCCTAAAATATCAAAACTCCACTACGGGCTCACCATAGCCCGTGCTACTTGGAACTTTTTGTTCCAGGTAGAGAATCTTTAACAACAACAACAATCAAATTATCTAGAGCTAATCACCAAAGGACCAACCAATTGTTTAACTCACTAGAGGGCTTAACATAACTTTGTACCTCTGTAGGTCTTGGATTTGTGTAATAATCTGTAGGCATAGAATTTAATTCCTCAAGGGCTTAGTCTTGGATTAGGGAAAGCAAACAAACGCGAAGAGGGAGATAACGATAATCCAAATGGAAATCAGTAGAGGGGGAGGAAATGGAAAACGGAAAACATTAGGAGAATGGAAATGAGAAGGAGAAGTAGGGTGAGAAAGAGTGAGAACACGAGAAAGAGTGGAATGGAGAATAAACAAGAGGGGAGGCAAAGTCAGAACTTACGAAAGGGTGAGAGAGTCCGAGGGGGGCCTGAAGGAGAGGTCCAGGAAATATTATTAAGGGTAAGGAAGTGTTAGAATGAAGGAGATGGAAAGGTAATGGTTAGAAGCAGTAAGTAGACGGAGAGAGAGAGAGAGAGAGAGAGAGAGAGAGAGAGAGAGAGAGAGAGAGAGAGAGAGAGAGAGAGAGAGAGAGAGAGAGAGAGAGAGAGAGAGAGAGAGAGAAAAGAGAGAGAGAGAGAGAGAGAGAGAGAGAGAGAGAGGGACGGAGTGCCATAGGTGATCACAGGATTGTCATGCCGAGGCAACCCACTTGCCACTGTGCCAGACTTTTCTCATTTTAAGTTTGTCTCTCTTCTCTACTGCATCCTGAGAGTTTTGGTGTTGTGCTTCGTTTTTGATGGTTTATTTTTTCCCTCATTTTCTCTTCTTTTTGTCTTGTCTCACCCTCTCTATCTCCTCTCCTTTTCCTCTTTCCTTTTCTTACACATGCGGGTAGAGGAGACTTCTGACTCCTGATAGCAGGCTGAGAGCACTTTCCCAGCCCACAGCCCCGTGCTATGTCTTGCTCAACAAGTATTTCCTAGGGACATCATCCGTTAGTTGGTTTGTTCCCGGGTCCCTAAATTGCTGCCGAGTGAATTGGGGTGAATAGTTAAGGATTGGTTACCAGGCAATTCTCCCCGCATGGCGAGCGCGCCCGCGCGCGCGCGTGTGTGTGTGTGTGTGTGTGTGTGTGTGTGTGTGTGTGTGTGTGTGTGTGTGTGTGTGTGTGCGCAGGCCAAAGCGTGTGTGTGTGTGTGTGTGTGTGTGTGTGTGTGTGTGTGTATGTGTGTGTGTGTGTGTGTGTGTGTGTGTGTGTGTGTGTGTGTGTGTGTGTGTGTGTGTGTGTGTGTGTGTGTGTGTGTGTGTGTGTGTGTGTGTTTTCACCTAGTTGTGCTTGCGGGGGTTGAGCTCTGTTCTTTCCGTCCGCCTCTCAACTGTCAATCAATCAACAGTTACTAACTACTAATTTTTCTTTCACACACACACCCAGGAAGCAGCCCGTAACAGCTGTCTAACTCCCAGGTACCTATTTACTGCTAGGTAGCAGGGGCACGAGGCGAAAAGAAACGTTAAAAAAGACAAAGTTCCCTGACCGGGAGTCAAACCCGGGTCTCTGGGCCATAAGTAGAAGACGCTCCTGGTTAAGCCACTGGGCGCATTTCCTTATTGTTAATAACTTTTCTTTGTCTCTCTCTCTCCATTCTTTATTCTATCTTTTTACTTGATTGTTGTTAATTTTATTAGTCTCTTTTAATGAAAAATGTCCCACCACACAACATCATGCATAATATCTTATGCTGCGATGCGTCGACCAATCACAAGTAGGCAGTAGAGTGATGGTCTTCCATCTGATTGGCTGAGGGGTTCATCTACTAATAATATTTAGCCAAATAAGATATATGGCCACATATCCCACCATCCTGATTGGTTAAGGATGCAACGATGAAACTGAATATTCAAATAATTCTTGAAGGTACCACAATTCATTCACACATCAAAATAATAACAAAATATAATATAAAAAATCTGCTTTCCAAATTAACTGTGATCGTCATTAAGTCATTGTGATGCTAGACAATGTGTGGAGCAGTTTGTGTCTCTCACTTGAAATGACTGAGTCATTAGGACAAGTTGTAAGGCTCTTGGGGACCTGGTCAATATCTAAGATCGTTCTAAAGTTCATCCTAGACAACTTGCGGAGCTTCGCGTAAGACATAATTCCTGGAAATTCCAGGAATTGTGCGTAGGTCGTGTGCATTAACAACCACCAAGATTGGTAATAACTCTGTTAAACTACACAGAAGTCAGCTGTGGCTTTTGAATCTAAAATAAACCCTCTAAATCTAAATTTACATATCATAGCTGTGTACTCAAGCTCGTCATACACTCTGTTGCACTCTGCTTCAATCAATCGTATTCAGTCGTGAATTATTGCATCCCTCCGAACTCTGCCGCGCCTTGTCATATTACCTTGTTGCCCCATTGTTGCATCAGTTAGCACCCTGTAGCACTACGTCGCACGTCACCGCCACCGGTGGCATTCACTCTAAAGCATTCTGTTGCCCGTGATTGTACCCTCGATTGCACAGTGTTGCATCCTATGGCACACCTATAACCTTGATCCGACCGGCCTGCTTGTTAATGACATGCATGCCTATTACACACACACACCATGCTGCTTCCATCTGTCACACACACACACACACACACACACACACACACACACACACACACACACACACACACACACACACACACACACACACACACACACACACACACACAAACACACACACACACACACATGTACACTCCCCACACACACGCTAGTCCCACATGTATAGTAATTCTGTTTCCTAATTCCTGGGCCTGTGTTCATCCTATATGATGGCTCTTATATCATGACTTTCAGCGGCCCGTATGCCATCCTGTGAGGTAAAAATGGAGGCTTTCCATGCTTATCTTTCTTTTATAATTCGTAAGTAAAATGCAAGATGGGCTCATTTCGGCGTTGAATTTTTACCATCATGCTCAATATTTTGTGAAGCTTATTTCTGGGATGGTATGATTATAAGGGATTTATGCACATCTTTGTTGGGGAGGTCCATATGTAGTGTAATGTAATTGAAATTGAGGGAGGCATTGAATAGACTTACGTCTCTCTCTCTTTCTCTCTCTCTCTCTCTCTCTCTCTCTCTCTCTCTCTCTCTCTCTCTCTCTCTCTCTCTCTCTCTCTCTCTCTCTCTCTCTCTCTCTCTCTCTCTTTGGGTATATATCGAGTTCCTTCGATCATTTTTCCTATCCGTTTTCCTCCTAATTACATTTCCATCTTTTTTTGTTTTTTCCTTTTCTTTTCTGGGGAGGCTTGGAATATTACTGATACCTTCATGGGTATGTTATTCTCCGTGTAACGTTGAATAAATGTTTCAAGTTTTATTTCATCTGTGAATAAGTGTATGTGGGTGTGTGTTTGTGTGTGTTTGTGTGTTGGTGTGTGTTTGTGTGTTGGTGTGTTTGTGTGTGTGTGTGTGTGTGTGTGTGTGTGTGTGTGTGTGTGTGTGTGTGTGTGTGTGTGTGTGTGTGTGTGTGTGTGTGTGTGTGTGTGTAATTACCAAAGTGTAGTTACAGGATGAGAGCTACGCTCGTGGTGTCCCGTCTTCCCAGCACTCTTTGTCATATAACGCTTTGAAACTACTGACGGTCTTGGCCTCCACCACCTTCTCACCTAACTTGTTCCAACCGTCTACCACTCTGTTTGCGAACGTAAATTTTCTTATATTTCTTCGGCATCTGTGTTTAGCTAGTTTAAATCTATGACCTCTTGTTCTTAAAGTTCCAGGTCTCAGGAAATCTTCCCTATCGATTTTATCAATTCCTGTTACTATTTTGTATGTAGTGATCATATCACCTCTTTTTCTTCTGTCTTCTAGTTTTGGCATATTTAATGCCTCTAACCTCTCCTCGTAGTTCTTGCCCTTTAGTTCTGGGAGCCACTTAGTAGCATGTCTTTGCACCTTTTCCAGTTTGTTGATGTGCTTCTTAAGATATGGGCACCACACAACCGCTGCATATTCTAGCTTTGGCCTAACAAAAGTTGTGAACAATTTCTTTAGTATATCGTCATCCATGTATTTAAAAGCAATTCTGAAGTTAGAAAGAGTGGCATAGGCTCCTCGCACAATATTCTTTATATGGTCCTCAGGTGTAACAGTTATGGAAAAGAGCGGAGGTTTCCACACTGCAGTCTACACTAAGGAAACGAACATAGGAATGTGCCTAAATGCCAACAGCGACTGCCCTGACAGGTACAAGAGGACTGTTGTTAACGCATATGTCGACCGTGCTCTCAGCCACAGCTCAGAATGGAAGCAAGTCGACGAAGAACTCTGTAGGGTAAGGCAGGTCCTAGTCAACAACGGCTTCTCCAATGGTTTCGTCGAAGACATCATAAGAAGGAAAGTGAAACGCCATGCAACCTCTGAAGAGACAACTAACACAACACCTATACCCCCTATTAGACTATTTTACAGGAACTTCTTTTCCACAGCTCATAAAACGGAGGAAAGGGTCCTGAAAGATATTGTTAATAGAAACGTTATCCCTACAGACAAAAATCAGAGGATACAACTGACGATTTACTATAAAACCAGAAAAACGGCCAGCCTACTCATGAGAAACTCTCCAGACACAAAGCAGAACGCTATAAAAGAGACCAACATCGTCTATGCCTTCAAATGCCCACTTGGGGACTGTAAGCTCCAAAAAACCCAGTATATAGGCAAGACAACAACATCTCTTTCTAGGCGTTTAACGATGCATAAGCAACAGGGCTCCATTAAGGAACATATAATCTCTTCCCACAACCAAACCATCGCCAGAGAAATCCTAGTAAACAACACAGAAATCATCGATAGATACAGCGATAGCAGACGGCTTGACGTTTGCGAGGCACTGCACATTAAGAAGTCAACACCAGCAATCAACAGCCAATTAATGCACAACTATATTCTACCCACCTCAAGACTCCGCTCCAATATAGAAGCATCAAGAAATATGGACCAATAGGCTTTCTACAATCACTTCCATTTCAATACCCATTGTTTCGTGTTCTGTCTTGTGTTGATGAAATTAATACCCTATTAAATACCACCTCACCCCATCCACCTCACTCAAATGTAGATATAAACAAAACGGAGATATGTAAGTTCTATTCAGTTGTGTATGTGTAAAGTCTTTGAAAATGTAATAAGTTTTACGAAACGCGCTCAAGTGTCGCGTCAGACTAGAAATAAAAATGAATTTTGGAGAATTGATTTTTGAATTACCTCCAACAGTGAAAAGAAATGTACGAAAGATTGAGAAAATTCGTGTTAGAATTATTAATCTTACTTTTTCGGTCATATTTAATAATATATATATATATATATATATATATATATATATATATATATATATATATATATATATATATATATATATATATATATATATTATATATATATATATATATATATATATATATATATATATATATATATATACATATATATATATATACATATATATATATATGTATATATATATATATATATATATTATATATATATATATACATATATATATATATATACATATATACATATATGTATATATATATATATATATATATATTATATATATATATATATATATATATATATATATTATATATATATATATATATATATATATATATATATATATATATATATATATATATATATATATATATATATATATATATTAGCAAAACTTAATAATTTTCTCAGTGTTGAGTGAAACTAGAGGTCTGGGGTCAGCTCTCTCCAAGTCATTATAGTTGACATTTTATAATGCAATTTGTTCAATAACTTGAAATAAATAGTTATTAAATGACTAATATATTACTTTGGAGTTTGTTAAATATGACTTACGCCATATTTAGATATTCGCCAAGGATTTACTTATTAAAAAAATTGCAATAATTTAGACTTTTTGGTCCATAAGTATTGTTACTTCACAAACCCGTTTCGCACTCTTCAACATTACTTCATGACCATATATATCATGACCAGTAATAGCCTATATTGTAATATACAGGGAAAGCAGAGTATGATGCAAGCAGTTGCTAGGCATGCAAGCTGCAGAAGACAACCCTCTCATTTATCTCGTGAGATAATTTACAAGATAATCAGGTAATTATCACAGATTGAACAGAAAATCAGTTGGAGCAGTGAGGGGGCGTGAACCAGCGTACTGGTTCAATTGTGCTGCATAATTACAATTATTATTATTGTTTCTAATTATTAGTATGGAGAAAATCAGTAGAAGCCATTATGAGGATTCGAACCTGCACACTAGGTACTGTCAAGTTTACGCCCTATTCACACTTTTGAGTACCCAGTGTGCATGGGCCTAAGAAACCCATACATGGGTCAAGACACACTATTACAGAGCCAATGAACCCACACATGGGTCAAGAGTCACTATCACAGAGCCAAGGAACCCATACATGAGTCAAGAATCACTATCACAGACCCAAGGAACCCATTCATGAGTCAAGAGACACTATTACAGAGCCAAGGAACCCATACATGGGTCAAGAGACACTATCACAGACCCAAGGAACCCATAGATTGGTCAAGAGACACTATTACAGAGCCAAGGAACCCATACATGAGTCCAAGAGACACTATCACATTAAGTGATATAAAAGGGTTTAGCTCCATCATTTAGATGGATAATCAAATTAATTTTTAAGACAACTTCAGGTCGTTATGTATGAGAAACATCAGAATTTAAATTAAAACAAATTCTGGAAGTTAATTATAAATTCGTTCAGTAGTTGAATTAACAATTTAAAATAATTAAAACCATAAAATACAATCAATTCCTGTAAGATTTCCACGAATGTATCAGCAGCATAAACCAAATTATACACAGATTAAGAAAATATAGAAAACAGAATAATAAATTATTTGCCAGGTGCGAACAAATTAGATCGGCTGTCCAATATATTTTTCTGGCCGAATATTTTAGCGCAAAGCCAGAGGGAAAAAAAAAGTTTTCCGGAAATGATAAAGCTGATGAAATTATCTCAGAAACTTGTCCGTCAGGAGGCTTTGAGTCCCCTCGGCCAGACTTTAACTTTATCAGGATTGAAAAAAAAATTATATTTTAATGGAAATACTTTTTGTGAAATACTTTATCATTTCTTTCTCTCGGCTTATTATATAGCGCCCGAGTTCATGTATGTATATATATATATATATATATACATACAGTTCATGTATGTAGTTCATGTATATATATATATATATATGTATGTATACATATATATATATATATATATATATATATATATATATATATATATATATGTGTGTGTATATATATATATATATATATATATATATATATATATATATATATATATATATATATATATATATATATATATATATGTATATATATATACATATATATATAGAAAAGATGGAGGAATCAGACCGATAGCTGTGGGCAATTCACTCCGGCGTCTCGTCGCTAAGGCTGCTGCTAGAACAGTTAGTCAGGCAGCAGCCGACATGCTAAAGCCAAAACAGCTTGAGTTTGGCATTCCCCAAGGGTGTGAGGCAGCGGCTCATGCAGCTAGAGTCTACATTGCCAACATTACGGATGAAAAAGCCCTGATAAAACTGGACTTCAAAAATGCTTTCAATCTGGTTAGAAAGGATGGAGTACTCAGTGCGGTTCATCGCCTTTTTCCTTACCTCTACCCGTTTGTAAACTCATGCTACAGCAAGAATCTAATTCTGCTATTCGGGGAACATGAAATTGAATCACAAGAAGGTGTCCAACAGGTTGACCCCCTTGCTCCTTTTATTTTCTGCCTAGTCATCAAGGAAGTCACCGATAACCTGTCCAGTGAGCTCAATATTTGATTTTTGGACGATGGTACTCTAGCCGGCTCCCCAGCCTCACTCTTGGACGACATAAGAATAATTCAGGAGCAAGGAGCAAGTCTAGGCCTCACCCTGAACTCTTCCAAGTGCGAAATAACCTCCACCAACCAGCACATAATAGAGCGAATAAAGGTTGTTTTGCCTGATATTCATATAACAAACCTTGAGGACATCATACTACTAGGTGCTCCTCTTGGAGGGAATGTCATCAACGAGGTCCTTGGTAAGAAGGTCACTGACCTGAAGAGGATGAATGAGAGGATTGAAGACATCGATGCTCATGATGCACTTTACCTCATCACCAGATGCTTGTCCCTCCCCAGGCTGACCTACTTTCTAAGATGTTCGCCATCTTTCAACAATATTAAATTAGAAGAGTACGACAGCTTGCTAAAATCAACACTAGAAAAAGCCCTCAATCTTTCCTTCAGCGACTCACAGTGAAAACAGACCTCCCGGTCAGACTCGGGGGCCTTGGCGTGCGCACAGCAACACAAATTGCTGTACCATCGTTCCTGTCCTTTTCAGAGGGGTCTGACAACTTGGTGAAGGAAATCCTACCTGAGCACCTAGTTCAACAGGCAGGGGTACATGATCCCAGCTTCACAGACTGCACAACCAAATGGGTCTCTCTCGCAGGACCAGCACCCCAACCACCCCCTTCTGAAGCCAATAAGCAATCCAGCTGGGATCGCCCCATTGCTGACCAAGAAGCTGCGATATTACTAGAAGCTGCGACAACACCACATGACACTGCCCGACTTAGAGCTGTTGCAGCTCCCCATGCAGGTGATTTCCTATTAGCAACCCCAATGTCAGCAACCGGCACCCGTCTCACACCGCAGGCCCTCAGAATTGCTGTGGCTCTCCGCCTCGCTGCCACAATCCACACCGAATACAGGTGTATTTGCGGCGAGGCAGAGGCCGACAGGTACGGACGGCATGGCCTTCTCTGTCAAAGGACAGGAGGATGGCATGCAAGACATGGTAAGGTCAATGACATTATTTAGAGAAGCCTTACCACAGCCGGTTGTCCAGCAGAGAGAGAGCCCCGTTACCTCATGTCCCGCAACTCTGATGAGCCTGTCGGTCGCCCAGACGGAACCACGGTGAACCCCTGGTAGAATGGTAGACAGTTGGCGTGGGACTACACTTGTGTTTCAACTTTAGCCAACACCTATGTTGACTTCAGTGCTACACAAGCAGGAGGAGCTGCCAATCACATGGAAGCAGCCATGTCACGTAAATACAGAGACCTTGAGCATCACTACAATTTTGTCCCCATTGCCTCAGAGACACTTGGTGCCAGGGGTAAAAGTGCTGCTAGCTTTTTGAAGGAGTTCGGGTCAAAGCTAATTGAAACAACTAGAAACTCTAGAGCTGCCATTTTTCTCTTTCAGCGCCTTAGTGTTGCCATCCAGAGAGGAAATGCTCACTGCATCTATGGTTCCTGCCCGCCATCTGAGGAGCTGGAGAAGCTGTTCAACTTGTGAAAAGCAGCCTTGTACCTTGCATGTAACCAATGTTGTAACTTTATTTGTGTAATGAAATTTGCAAATAAAGTTAGATATATATACACACATACCAAAAGAATAGGTGTGGTAGGAGAAGAAAATATCAGTGTTCAGTTCAGGATCCACAAGGTCTTCTCTGAGTACTCTTTATTTTCTTCTCCGAGGCTATGGGTCCCTACACTTGCAAAAAAAAATATATATATATATATATATATATATATATATATATATATATATATATATATATATATATATATATATATATATATATATATATATATATATATATACACGCACACACACATGCTCATAGGTTAATATAAATGTGTGTGTTTGTGTGTAACCGCGAGTTAGCCAGAAAAAAAAAATAGTTGCGTTTATCGCGGGACTCCCGGTAAAACCTGAGCATAAATTTAACAAGAATAATTGCAGCATTTTGCAAAAGCAGTTTGCAAAGGAGGAGCCTGACACGTCACTGAAGTATGCATCTTGTTAACTTTCATACCGCGGATATATACACCGTGGTAATTTTCAGACGGGAAATATACGTAAGTGAGATACGCAAAGTGTTATCTTCCTGGTGTGAGGTGCGCACTTTGTAGAATATAGATTAGATTAGATTTCACACAATGATAGCCTTTGTACGTGAGGTACGTACAACAACCTCCATGTACAACAGGTACGCACAACAACCTCTATATATATACAACAGGTACGCACAATAACAGCCACTGTACACAGGTACGCAAGACAACGATTGTGGTTCAGTTAGCGATGAAATTGGTTGTGGTTGATTGTGATTTCGGTTTCAGTGTATTGTGAAGGCCGCGGTGTTGATGCGATTGTTGAAGCATAATGCAACGTCTGGTCTATTATACTGCAAATGATTCTCTTGTTGCTGCCACTGAAGGTAGTTATTGCTACTGAGTCTGTTGCTGCTGCTGCTGCTAAGGATTCTGCTGTTGCTGCTACTGGGGACACTGCCGTTCTTACTTCCACTGCTAGTTTGTTGTTAATTTATGTGCTGCTGCCGTTCGTTTTAATGTGGCATTCAGTGTTGTTGCTGACTTTAAGTTTTTCTGACAAGCGTCGCTGCTTCTGCTGCCGTTGCTTCAAGCGCTGCTGCTTCTGCAGTTGCTTCAAGCGCTGCTGCTTCTGCAGTTGCTTCAAGCAACGGAAACGGCACTGTGCTTACACTTCTACTTTTGTTCCTCATATCTTCTTTTTCTGTTACTGCTGTTTTTGAGGCGTCGTAGCCGCAGACAAAGACGTTGGGGGTGGCATATAGAAGGTAACGAGAAGGAGGACGCAACTCAATAAGCAGGAAGAGCCGGAGGGTTCAGTCCATCTCGTTACCTGACTTTACCACTCACTCTCAGGTCATGATGGATGAGGTTGCCGTCTGCTCCATCCCGCTAGGTAGAAGGAGAATGAAGAGGCTATTAAAGTGGACAATATATTTTAGGTAACTCCGCTCTCTGGCCGTAAGGGTTATATATGCTTGCGTTCTCCTGTTGTGTTTGTTATTTGTCTTGCTCTCTCTCTCTCTCTCTCTCTCTCTCTCTCTCTCTCTCTCTCTCTCTCTCTCTCTCTCTCTCTCTCTCTCTCTCTCTCTCTCTCTCTCTCTCTCTCTCTCTCTCTCTCTCACTCTTTCACTTTCGCTCTATATATTTATTCGTGCAATGTAAGAAAATTTTTCTAATGTTTGTTTATTTTATTATTTACGTATTGGACGCACGCAAAAGCTAATTGAAAAAACTTAACAAAAAAGACTGTCAATCGCTTTATTACGTGAGTGTTCGGCATGTTACATATGGTTAAACAGGCATTAGAATACTAAATATATATTACAGGGTGAGCATAGTTAAGTCTAGGGATAAGGTTAGAAATTATGGGTACACTGATTTTATGTCCAATCGTCCAAGGAGCGGTTGACTCAGTCAAGATATCTGAAAGTGTTTGTGGTAACCATTGGGCAAGCGGCTCCATATGCAGGCAATGAGTCACAATAACGTGGCTAAATTATGTTAACCAGACCACACACTAGAAGGTGAAGGGACGACGACGTTTCGATCCGTCCTGAACCCTTCTCAAGTCGGTCAGCCGCTGGTTAACAAGCGGCTCCATCTCTTGGCCAAGCCTATTGGCTGGTTTTTTATTGGTCAACCATGTAATTATTTATTAATAGTGTGTTGCCATTAACGAGCATTTGGCAAACGAATATAAAGTTGTATAGAAAAGAAGTAAAAAAATATATATATTTCGAGTAGTGCTTCCTAACACAGTTAAATATACTAAAATTACATGTAATAGACAATCGTGTCTATTACTCAACCCGTCTTGAAAACACAGGACAAATGAATGGTTAATCCAACAACCATTCTCCCCCCTTGTTTATAAATGGCAAACACTACACTGGTCTCGAAACTGATTGCGTCTGTACTTTTCTAGCACACTGCTTCGCTCCCTTCCTGGACACGAAGCTAATCTCTCTTCTATATATTTCAAACATGTCGTGCAGATACAGTGCAGGACCATCGGGGATCGAACGTCGACTAGGAAAATTGGAGGCTTTCCGACGAATCCAAGTGGCTTAGTAGATAGGATTCAGATAGCTTATGCCAATATCTTAGGATACAAATAGTTTATAGCATTGGTGAAATGGGTTCAATTGGTTTATATCTCGCTAGGCTAAAAGGTTATGAGTTTTTTTGCGTTCCTGGGGAACCAGCTATCAGCAATATATACACACACATACACACGACCACCGGATCCCTTTGTTTGTGAACGCTACGCATTCCTTAATGCCAATATTGCATTTTTGTATTGTTGCAACAATGCTGGCGAACGCGGCTGGAGGCTACGGAAGTTGGGTGTCGGAGTAACTACCGGGTGTAATAGCTGGGTGTAGCGAGTGTGTGTAGCAGACTAGCGCAGCAGGGAGGGACCAGCGCAGGGGTTACCTGCAGACGAACACCTCCAGGACGAGCACCTCCAAGACGAACACCTCCAGGACGAGCACTTCCAAGACGAACACCTCCAAGTCTGGTCTATTTTTCACCTCGGCCGCTTAATGCCCTGTCAACGTAGATTTCCCCTGAGGTGCATCCTTGTGATCGATCACTTTGTTTAAACGGGACCTCCAGTATATTACTGAGATCTCTCCGTCTCCCTCAGCTGGCGTTGTCACGTGGGAAGCTGGATTAAGTGTATCTACTTTATTAAGGGCATCCCACCCCGAGTTCCGTGAACCCGGGAACCCTAAGACACTTATTTTGATGAAGTGTGAGGACAGTTCATTTGGATTGGATTTACCAAGTATTAATTTATCTACGAGTGAAACCCGTATTCATCCTTCTTTAATCATTGGTGGATTACTTCGCATTAACTGAACACTTTGGGAACTTAAAAGCGTTAAGAGAATGTCTATACTAATAAAATTGGGTGGCGAAATCTCCAGCCCCATGCACTTTTTAATAAATACAAACAGTCACCAGGATGGAGGAGAGATGTAAAGGTTTCATGGGACATTTGTTATTCATAATATATTTAAATGATTTAGATGCAGATTTCAGCAGCAATATTTGCCAATTTGCTGATGATACGAAAATCGGGAGGGAAATAAACACGGAAAAAGACTCACAATCACTTAATGTCGATCTAAATAGGGTTTTGAAATGGTCAAAAGATTGGCAGATGCAGTTTGATGCTGAGAAATGTAAGGTTTGGAGGCTAGGAAATGATGGTTGAGTTACGAGGTACGAGCTAGATGGTGTTGAGATTGCGTTAATAATAAAATACCTGGTGTTATTCTTTAGCTATGACTTGTTCTTGTTTATATATTCTTAAGCTATATCTTGCTGTTGTTTATATATTCTTAAGCTATATCTTGCTGTTGTTTATATATTCTTAAGCTATATCTTGCTGTTGTTTATATATTCTTAAGCTATATCTTGCTGTTGTTTATATATTCATTAGCTATATCTTGCCCCGTTTGGATTATGCAGTTCAGTTTTGGTCGCATTACTATAAAATTGATATAAATTCACTAGAACACGTCCAGTGTAGGAAGACAAAGTTAATCCCGCAAAATTGAAACTTGTTATATGAAGAAAAAATGAAAAAAGCTGAATTTACATTAAATTTTTCTTCAACAATGCTTCCATATGACAGTGATATATACATACACTGAGAGGTACGTTCAGGATTAGACTAAACCTACTGGTTGGCCGCCACATTAAACAGTATACTTCCTGCTTGGTCATCAAATTAAGCAGTATACTTTCTGTTTAATTGGGGGAGGGGGGCCTCCATAACCCTTTTTGAAACCAAGGGTTATGAAGACGTAGAGTGAGGTTATTAGACGTTAGATCACACACCGAAACAAGCCAACTCACGCATTTGGTTCTCGAAAGAGGTCTTCTCAAAAGGCTTCACACGCATCCTGTAAACAGACCACCCGATTCACGAAACATTGGCCACGTGTTCGTTACTTCTGAAGCCAGATTCCGTGTCTATGATTAACTGATGCTTTACACATGATATACAACGATTGATTACTTCTGTACTTTTAACGAACGGTGCTTCACTCTGTTTTGATAGCGCTTCGAAGCTCCGACTCTTTAACAGGTGTAATCAAAGCTCCCATGATTGGGGGGGAAAGATGTACAAGATTCGAAGGTTCGAGAGTGGTTGCATGATTTCCTAGATGAATTTTGGCACAATTTGTGAGGGTTTTTTGGTGTTAGTTTAAAAAAAATAAAAGCCTCTCCTAGATGGTAACACTTCAGCTGCTCGAGTTTCAACGTTGCAGTAATGTGGAAAATCTTATAACCCATTTAGTGTTGGCAACAGAGTTTTGATTATTATAACATATAATTAAGTGTAGTCTTAATTATAGATGTAAAGGACTGATAGTTTAATATAAATATAAATCTATCAGAGATATATAAAAGAAATCTCCCTCACCAGCAGCATGGGTATATACCCTGGAGAAATATTCCTAAGTACATATAGATTAAGAATGCATTTTATTCCATAAGACTCTGAACGATTTAATCTTATCAATAAGTACGTAATGTTCTTGCAATGTGATTAGAGACAGTGTGGTTGAGCGCTGTGCCCTAGTTACCAACAATGGTGGCCATTTACCTCTGCAATTCCATTTTACTCCAGTGCCAACATTATGGCACGCCTCTGCCTGCACTATTGAACCCTAATGATTGTACTGTCGGACCTTAGTGCCTGTAGTATTGGACCTTAGTGCCTGGACTATTTTCTCCGATTTAACTACACCCCAGACTTTCACTTACACAAACAAGGGAGAGCACGGAAAGTTATATATAAGATGAACATAAGAATGAAGGGAACTGCAGGAGACCTGTTGGCCCATATGAGGCAGCTCCAAATTATATCCAACAAATCTCATTCTTATATGCAGACGAGGAGTCACAGTAACGTGGCTGAGTTATGTTGACCAAACTACACACTAGAAAGTTTCGGTCTGTCCTGGACCATTCTCAAGTCCTTCGCACAATCGACTTGAGAATGGTCCAGGCCGGACCGAAACGTTGTCGTCCCATCACTTTCTAGTGTGTGGTTTGGTCAACTCATTAATATATATGTCTAATCTACGACTGAAACAATCAAGGGATCCTACTTTTATTATGTTACGCGGCTAGATTATAAATGTTCAACTATTTATAAATATAGTTTTTCATTAAATTTCATTGATCTGATTATCAAATTTCCTTTTGCACTCTAATAATGACGCTGAAAAATCATCATTATCATCAGTTCTGTCACGTCATCCCTAGCGCCGTTACTTCGATTATAAATTTGCCTGCCAATCAAAGATAGTCATAAATATATATTAAAAAATCCTTGACAGCGACACGTGGATGAAATCTTCACACGCGAACGATGCACAGAGCTGTGTTTTGTAATTATGCAACTCTGACATTCCACCCGGAAGGAGATGAATGCCCGGCCACTTCAGAATGAATATCTCAAAAGTGTTGGATATTTTCCTCTGATGATCGCGAGGGTAAAATGTCTGTTTGATGGAATTTTTTTAGCCACCTAATTCTTTTTTTATTTTTTTTTTGCCTATTTTTTCTGTGCTGATTCATTATCCCAGCAGGTAAAGGCAGTAATCCGCTTTGCATTTTGTGGATCTCTCTCTGTGTGGGGTCGGTTCACAGAATATTTTTTGAAGGTATTGTTTCACTTTGATGATAATGCGAGCGTGGAGTGTGAGAGAGAATCTGTGTTTTCTGTCTGTCAATATCTATCTCTGTGTGCTATTCTACCTCTTGGCGTCGGGAAGTCTGTCTGAATTTCTGTCTCATATCTGTTAATATAATAATTCGATTGGGCAGCGACAGGAAGCCTCTCAATATTATATATATATATATATATATATATATATATATATATATATATATATATATATATATATATATATATATATATATATATATATAAATAATCATAAAACTCTTTTCCTTTGAAGGATTCGACCACAGACCGCCAGGGCTCCATATCTCTTGGCGTGTCCAGTAGTTTACCGCTAGACCACACTGACGGCACAAAAGAATTGGCAGTCGTCTGACCCTTAACCCAATTCCCGACAGGTCTCGGTGGCCATTGGGCCCAGATATTCCATCAAATCACTTCATCATGCAGGGGCCACGCGAGCATCATTTGTAAGACAAGCTTCGTAATCATAACAGACACAAGCTACACAATCACATGCTCTATTTCCTCTTCTTCAAATATCGGCATCACGTCTAAAGAATGCGTCGTGAAGGTCTGAGATCTGTATTGCAGTGGAGAATCCACCCCACAGTAGTGCAGACACAAAATACCATGTTATTGAGACCTGATATTAAACATTCCTAATCTTGTCTCTATTCCTTATCGGTCTCTACATAGACCTCTTACACCTGCTGATCTGGACATTTGGCCTTCTCGGTCGCCTTTCTTATTTGCAAGATCGAAGTTCGATCCCCAACTACATCGTGGATCGAACACCGTTCCTTCACTCTCTTCTCATATACCATCTCCTTGCCTCATATCCCTTAAAAGTGTTATACGGACCGTCCTGGTAAAGCACCAGCTGGACTCAGTACAATTCACCACCACAATAACCCGGTTAAGACTCCACTCCATCGGGATTGTCACCACGAAAAATATCCGCACGCGAATAATGGCATCCCTGACCGAATTATCTGATTCCGAGTTAAAATCCGGATAAAACAATGCAACTTGGTTGAGAGAAAGGTGAAAAAAATACTAAAATTAAATTGTGTTCCTGGGAACGTTTGGGCAGGAGGGCCGACAGGGACGGGGAGGACGCCGGCGTGTCCACTGCTCTTAAGCTCATTTGCATGAAATTCACTTTAACATAAGCCCGCGGGAGTCGAACTCTGGGCACCCGATTGTGCGAGGGAGGACCTGCTTATTTGTGCAGTGGATGGCCACGGGAGTTTCGTTTTTCCCTGATATGTCTTGCGTTTAGTATTGTTTTATTTTGTTTTATTTTAAGAGGATTCGAAAGAGAGAGAGAGAGAGAGAGAGAGAGAGAGAGAGAGAGAGAGAGAGAGAGAGAGAGAGAGAGAGAGAGAGAGAGAGAGAGAGAGAGAGAGAGAGAGAGAGAGACCGAGACAGAGAGAGAGAGAGAAAGAGAGAGAGAGAGAGAGAGAGAGAGAGAGAGAGAGAGAGAGAGAGAGAGAGAGAGAGAGAGAGAGAGAGAGAGAGAGAGAGAGAGAGAGAGAGAGAGAGAGAGACCGAGACAGAGAGAGAGAGAGAAAGAGAGAGAGAGAGAGAGAGAGAGAGAGAGAGAGAGAGAGAGAGAGAGAGAGAGAGAGAGAGAGAGAGAGAGAGAGAGAGAGAGAGAGAGACAGAGACAGACAGACAGACAGACAGACAGACAGACAGACAGACAGACAGACAGACAGACAGACAGACAGACAGACAGACAGAGAAAATGCCTTAGGAGACGAGAGGGAGACATAGATGCAAAGTAACAGGTAAAACGTAAGTTTAAGAAAGAGGAAAAAGTGAGACAGATGGAGACAAACACTGCACGTCTCTCCAAGGCGCCTCCGAGTCCCACTAAAAGTTAAAATGAAACGACCCGCGCTAATTTTAGGACTCTGAGAAGACGGCGGCTTTAGGAAACTTGGAGCACTAAAAAGCAATATTTATTTTCAATTTGCAAAGCAGCATACAGGATTTGGTTCTTGAAAGAGAGAGAAAGAAAGAGAGAGAGAGAGAGAGAGAGAGAGAGAGAGAGAGAGAGAGAGAGAGAGAGAGAGAGAGAGAGAGAGAGAGAGAGAG
The DNA here is from genome assembly GCF_040958095.1 of Procambarus clarkii. Lineage (NCBI taxonomy): Eukaryota > Metazoa > Arthropoda > Malacostraca > Decapoda > Cambaridae > Procambarus > Procambarus clarkii. The sequence goes on along the minus strand of NC_091176.1, from coordinate 16,724,731 downwards.
AGAGAGAGAGAGAGAGAGAGAGCTTTAAAATGAAGTAGTAGCTAATCTCTTCGTATTTAAAACACACAAGTTAAGAGGCTGAGGTATAGAAACAACGGGAATCTAAAAAAATAGAGGCAAACAAAACAACAAGCGAAGTTATTAAGTACTAAAGGCTTGGACAGTTTCAGAAAGATCACCCACGACCACTGAAGGTCATCTTTCGAACTCCCACCTATATGAAATACCTATTGGTGAATAAGCATACATGAAGAACAGATAAAAATAACACAACGTGAACGTGACTCAGAACAAATATAGCAGATAAAAGGAAGTAGAAAAAAACAACAAATTAAGACTAACTGACAAAGAAAGTGGAGAATATAGAAGAATTTAAGCTCGAAAGGCAGCAACATATTATTGCAATGGAAGAGGAGCTAATGAATATAGCAGGCATTGCAACGTTTCAAAGTGGTATAAATAAAGTAATTTATTAGAAGGGATGGAAATAGAAGAAGGGAAAGTGGCTGTTCTTTAATCAGAGCTAAACTGTAGTTTTTGAGTAAATATTAGTGGCAGAAACAAATAATGTATACGACTACATGAGGGGATCAGAAACAGTGTAGAACAAGTTAGCAATAGTAGCAATTTGTTCGTTTAAAAGCCTCACCAGAAAGTCAAGATAAGATAATGATGAATCAATAAAAATTACCTTAAAGTTATAAACAAGGTTAACAAAGTGGTAAGGGGAACGAAGACTGTATTCCCTAGACATCAGAGATTTTAAAGGGAAAAAAGCTATTGGTCCATGAAAAAACCTATAGCAGGAAAGAAACGCGAAGTGTTAAGTTTAATGTGTGCAATATTCGTAAATTTTCTAAGCAAATACATCGCAAAGCCAAATTGAAACAGTGTTAGGAGGGAGCCCAACAACATTTCTGGATCTATTGTTCATCCAAAATGAGAGGAATGTTATAAGAATATAATACGATTTACCACTGGGAGAACAAGGCCACTGTGTTTTATTGGCCGAACAAATAATCGAGCTGAGAGAGAGGACCAGTTGACTGAATGGACTGAGAAGGAGGGACCCCCAAATAAGATTCGTCATACAAAGATAAAAAATCGACAAAAAGAACAGAAAACCCGTAGTTCAGCCGGCAGCGTGGATAAGCAGAGAGCAGAGCCAAGAAGGCATTGAATAAATATATAGAACAGGGCCCAAAGATCAACAATGAGTAGCTCATATAAAAAAGATTTGAATGCAATATATATAAATAAAAATAGGAAATTCAGAAAAGCAACTTAAGAATGATATAATGTTAAAGCAATGGGCTAGAAAAGGCCAAACTGAGGCACACCCACATAAAAAGATAAAGAGCAGGTGCAGACCGCGTGAATAAGTCAACCTAAGTCAGGAATTTGATACCGGAAACTGACAAAGAATTGTGTTAGGTTATAGGAGGTCTACGGAACAGAGTGTAGACATATGGTGAAACGAACAAGAGTATATTTCAACTCGATATTCGTTCATGAAACTCATATTTAACTCCCCAGTATCACAAAACTAACCAACACTAGTACAGCTACCAATATTAGACGAATTAATTTCTAAACAACGTACCCAAGATCAGGATAGTGGTGACAAAAACATATGAAAACTTACAAGAAACGACGCAAAATTTAAAGTTTTTCGTATTTGCCAACATTCAGCCCTCAAATTAATAAAGTAAAAATACGGTTTCAATAATTCATGACTCAGAAAAAAGAGAAGAAAAAATGTTTTGAACATTTGCTGAAATATTAACAAAGATTCCTTTGATTGTGAAATCTGGATACCAAAATATAATATCAAAGATGTGATAGTGTATACGGGTCGAATGAAAGAGTAGAATTGTTTGAGAAGCTTGCATGCAAGAACAACTAAACGCAACATATAAGGTGATGGAGGTTTTTTGAATCAGAGTAGAAAGCAAAACGACGTTATTATTCTACTGAAGAATTCACAGAACGTCTAAACAAAAAATGTAAATGTCACAACTTTCTTGAAAATCCGGTACTGCATAATACTTTGTTTAAAGAATGCAATCTACCCAATTTAAGATGGCGGAAAACAGACAATCTATGTCAATCAGAGAGAATGTATGTTAGTCCGTATGTCAATGTCGAAGGCCAGACGCTACTGGCTAGCCTCACCCATCTTTTCAGAATGAATGATCTGGGAAACGGCATGAACACGGGCTGGTCGCGGTAGGTCCTATTGGTCCGGTTAAGAAGAGGTAAAGCACAATAGTTACCGCTCTCTTCTCACACAATGTTAGTGAAAGATGGGTGGCAATGTCCCTAGATTTCTAATGCCGAAATTTATGAATATGCATCCGGAGTCTGCCAGTGCAGACCGCTTATCACATGCCTCTGTATGACTAACCATCCTGTGTGATGGGGATTTTTTAGCATCACCTAGTTAGCTTTTTTGACACACTGTGCTCCACTTGATATAGTCTATAGAGCTGCATTAGTGCAGCTACCCTTCATATAGGGTAGCTGCACTAATGCAGATGTACCTCATATCTTAATAAAAAAAAAAAAACATGATATTACTATACTATGGAAAGGCTTGACTGTTCTTGGTTGGAGGCCAGATGGGGAAGAACGGAAAAAAGAGGAGTGAGGGAATGGGGTATGGAAGGAAAATAGGGTCGATGGGAATGAACAGGGAAAGGGCGCCTGACAGCTGGGTGGACAGCGCTTCGGATTCGTAGTCCTGAGGTTCCGGGTTCGATCCCCGGTGGAGGCGGAGACAAATGGGCAAAATAGTTCTTTTACCCTTATGCTCCTGTTACCTAGCAGTAAATAGGTACCTGAGAGTTAGACAGCTGCTACGGGCTGCTTCCTGGGGATGTGTAACAAAATGGAGGCCTGGTCGAAGACCGGGCCGCGGGGACCTTAAGCCCCGAAATTACCTCAAGGTAACCTCAAGATAAGCGTAGGTAGAAGGAAAAAATAGGGAGATGAGAGGAACGAGGGCAAAGGGAGATAGAAGAGGGGAAAGGGTAGAAAGAAGAAAGGGGGATGCAGGGAAAGAAGATGGGAATAAAGGTGAGGCAGAATATCCCACCCACCGCCAGGTATCCTCTATAGTAACAATTAAATCACCCTGGAAATAACCGAGTAATGGAGAGATAATCAGTGAGACTACTAATCACGTATACTGCAAACTTAGTCTCAATAACTACTTGCTTAAGATCTTACATTATTACATATGATATCCTCCACAGAATCCTCCATATGATATCATATTGCTATGACATTATCACATATGATATCCTCCACAGAAAAACCAAGCAAAAAGTGCTGCTTAGTAAACAAGTTTAACAAGTACCAAAACTTCTGAAGCGCATAAAGTTTGCTGGAAAGATATTCCTCTTCTGAAAATCAAAAGTGCAGAGACTTGAGAATGCAGAAGTTACTGCTTAACCAGGAACATAATAATTTATATTCTTAAACACGCACGAATATTTCACCAAAGAAACAATTAATGTAAACAGGGTTACTGAAGATTTACAGAAAGAAGCTAAAGCAATCATATCAGATCAAAGTGATGCAAATGGAACAGAATACTATCCAAAGGACTGGAAGAGATCTAGAATACTTTTCGCATTTGAACAATCAGTAACTTCTAACAGTATTTAGTCTATACTGATAATAGATGGGTCATCCATAAATGATAAACAAAGGATTTCCTTAAATCCTAAAATAACAGTTTGAAGATATGTTTAGAATTTCAAAAGACATCACGAGGGATAAAGATATCAACCTCAGTATGAAGATATCAAATATATTATTGTCCGACAATATGGACCAGTAAATATCAACTTACTGAAGTTAAAGATACGGTAGGCAATGCAGAAAAGACCCAGTGAAGAGTATAGGTGACAAAGACACAATCAGGATATAATGAATGGACATCAGAGGTCCACGGCTCTTTAACGTATCCCCTAAATATAATAAACATTGCTGGAACAGTGAAATATATTTTCAGGAAGCAACTGGACAAATTCCGGTTGGAAGTGCCAGATGAGCCGGGTAGTGACAGATATCGGACTGCAGCCCGCTGAAAGCAACAGCTGAACTCAGCAACAGCTCAGCTTATTACCTGACAAACCTCGACTGGGCTTGGAGAGTAGAGAAATTCTCATATCCTTCTACAGTTAAACTACAGGCGACTAGATGATTGAATCAGAGTTATGAAGATACGATATGAGAAAGAAGGCTTAGTAAACTAATTTTCATAGACAAATTATCCATAGCCATATCCATATTATATATATATATATATATATATATATATATATATATATATATATATATATATATATATATATATATATATATATATATATATATATATATATATATATATATATATATATATATATATATATATATATATATTTATATCTTCACCTTGTTACCTCCTCTCACCTCACATCTTCTCTTTCCCTATTATAGCAGCTTTCCATTTTCTGCTTCGACTTCATAAGGGTCGGATTGATATGACGCTTTGGTTTAATTGTTCTTTACCAACGTTATTGTCAATTATTCTCAGCATATCTTTTGGTAATGGGGATGGGAAAATAAGAGACGCAATGACTAAAATGAAATCAATGAACTGTAGCCCCCATACAACTAAGTTTTATGTTCTTATTCGGCTTCAGATCTTCCTTAACGACCAATAAGCGTAAATGAACAGATATTTCATGCATTTTGCGCCACATAAAGATGACAGAGAAGACCTAAAGCTACAAAAGTGAGCTGACAAAAATGTTTCCTGGTATTAAATCTCGGCAGTTGTAAAGTTATGTGAATAGGTCGCGGTAAGAGGCGAGAAGAATTTTTTAACTAAAAGACTTAAAGAAGGAAAGGCAAGAGATGTGAGAGTGAACACCAAAGCAAACCTCACGCTAGACACACACACACACACGAGAGCTCCCCAACACCAGCGCATGCATAACCGATGGATAAATGAATAACAATTATGTCCCCTCCCCCCTCCCTCATCAGGAAAGCCTTCATAACGCCAAACTCAACACACGTCATACCAGTAGAGAAATATGCAGCAGCTTCAGCACAAGACTGTATAAAGCATCATCAGATACAGAGAAGGTCCAGATATTAGCAGAGAGTGTTATCATATCCATGATATGTAAGATACAAGGATGTGCTGAGAGAGCTGATGATGCAAATATTTGAGGAATTAAGAACTAGTGGAGATAATTATCGCCTGAGATACCGTGAGACCAACACCCCAAAATTACATAATATACACATGCATATAGAGTAGAATATGGGGGACACGCTACAAGTGGAGAGCGGAAGCTGAGATGATGCAGAATGCTCGAAGGAAATATTGGTTCAGTGCACGAGAAGTGAACACGTAGAGTGCGCTGTGTGGAGACCTGGTGGAGGCATATATAGGCCATAACTTAAAGAGTAAAATATGACAAAACAATTGAAAACAACGAGCAAAGTTGTGGCAGATACCACGCTCGTGGGGAGGCGAGGTCAGGAGTTATTCCTCCTGCACTCACAATGTGATGGCCGGGGGGGGGGGGGGGGGAGAGGTTGTGACCCCTATCGCAAAAAGAGACATTTGGTGCTGGACCATCGATTGCTGATGCCTCAGGCGGGGGGCAGGTCGCTCGTCTGTGGTGAGACACGACCCAAACGTCTCCATCGACAGTCATGACTACGAATATTGCAGCACTACCTGTCCTTCTTCTTCTTCTTCTTCTCTCTCTCTCTCTCTCTCTCTCTCTCTCTCTCTCTCTCTCTCTCTCTCTCTCTCTCTCTCTCTCTCTCTCTCTCTCTCTCTCTCTCTCTCTCTCTCTCTCTCGGCCCGCCCCCAATCCCAGCCTCCTGTCTGTCGACCTGTCCTCTCTTCCTCTCTTCCTCTCCTCCTCTCCTCCTCTCCTAGTCCCCTCTCTCCTAACCTTATTCACAGTCCGCTCAATCTCAGACCTCTCTCTCTTAACCTCACCCAGTTCCTTCCCTCTGTCTCTCTCTCTCTTGACCTCAACTCCTTTCACTCTGAGCACTCTCGCTCTACGTCCCTTCTCTTTCCCACCTCACCTTCCTTCCCACCCTTTACATCCCCCTCCCCCCCTCCTTTCTCTCTCCACCTCCATTCCCTCTCCTCAGATACCATCTTTCTCACCTCACCTTCGATGGGGGGCGCGGCGGGGGGGAGGGGGGGGGGGTATAGCCCCACAACAATACTGCACAACGCAAATGTTCCAGCATTTGAAAGCCACCAAGCATCTCCCCCCCCCCCCTCCCCTCCAGCCCCATCAATGCCACACGAGAAAAAAAGAAACAGAATCGAAAATGACAATGGTGTAGTATTTTCATGTAAATGATGCGACGTTCTGAAAGTTTTACCTCCTGCCATCACATGGTCCAGACCCCCGTACGTTCCCCCCTCCCCCCCCACCTCTGTCCATCCCCTCTACCTCCTCCCCCTCCTCTCCGCCCTCCCTAAAGACTGGTCGGGCGGCTCTTATCTAATTTGCTGTTATTGTCTTCTATTAAATAACAAGACGCCGTTCGATTCCGCGGCTTCCGTTCCAGTACCAGCCGTTCGGGCAGAAGTTGTCGGGGCCGAACGTTCCCTCTGTTATCGGGAGACCATCACCTGATAAAATGCTCACCCTGTTCTGTTTGGCTTTTTTTTTTCTTCAGTTTCATTTCTTGAGAGCAGCAGCAGGAGCGAGGGGGGTTGGGGGGAGGGGGGTAAGGGGGGAGGGAGGGGGATGGGGGGCCTCGACGCTATCATCTGCACCAACTCCCGGGAATTGGCAAGAACCAGATTTTTTTTTCAAGTTTGTATAATGAAGTTAATTTTAGAGAGGAACTTAATGTTGGTTAGAAATGTTGAGGTCCGTTCCTGTGTGTGTGTGTGTGTATTCACGTAGTTTTGCTTGCGGGGGTTGAGCTCTGGTTCTTTGGTCCCGCCTCTCTACTGTCAATCAACTGATGTACAGGTTCCTGAGCCTACTGGGCTCTATCATATCTACATTTGAAACTGTGTATGGAGTCAGCCTCCACACATCACTGCTTAATGCATTTTATCTGTTAACTACTCTGACACTGAAGAACTTCTTTCGAATGTCAATGTGGTTCATTTGGGTACTCAGCTTCCACCTGTGCCCCCCCCTTGTTTGTGTTCCATCCGTGCTAAAGAGTTTGCCTTTGTCCACACTTTCAATTCCCCTGAAAATTTTGTAGGTGGTTATCATGTCTCCCCTTACTCTTATGTTTTCAGGGACGTGAGTTTCAGCTCCTCTAGCCTTTCCTCGTAGCTCATACCTCTCAGTTCCGGGACGAGTCTGGTGGCATACCGCTGATTCTTCTCTAACTTTGTCTTGTGATTAACTAGATATGGACACCAAACTGGAGCTGCATATTCCAGGATTGGTCTGACATAAGTGGTATACAGGATGTGTGTGTGGGTGCGTGTGTGTGTGTGTGTGTGTGTGTGTGTGTGTGTGTGTGTGTGTGTGTGTGTGTACGCGCGCGCACATGTGGGCCCCTTGTATCTTAATCCATACTACAGATCCAGGTGGCTGCTAGTTAAGCCCTACCTCTTATGGTTTCCCAATGTCAAGAAACTGTCATATAAAAATACCCACTCGTAACCTATCAGGAAGTTGACTATGTCAGGGCCTCGGCGTGTCGACCCAGAGGTGAAACGCCTGTTGTGCCTTCGGTTCAGAGGCTCCAGGAACTCGGAAAGATTAACAACTTACAAATTAAAATGAAACATAACGCTAAAAGAGTGTTAAAAAACTAAATCCTTCTCCTGTTTTTAATAAGGTTTCTCTCCAAGGGTTAAAGTTAACAATTTTCATCGAAGATCAAGTCATCGATCAAAGTTTTCATAGGAGATCTGAAGGGATCAGTAAAGAAACATGAAGATATTAGCAAAATAACAACTGTCTGTTCACTATATCTTACGCAGAGCGTATGATATAGTGAATAGATGCAGAGCAGTATAACAGCTTCCTTTCTCTAAGTATACTCTATGGCTCGCCAGATCTAATATACTATCGCAACAAATACATGTTCCTGACTAGTTTAATCTTAATGTGATGCCATACACTTTGCTTCCTACCTTCAGAGAACCAATCCCTCCCCCCCAAGAAAAATTATTAAAGTCTCCCTTATTCTCTACAGAAGCAACTATCATCAGCCAAACACTTACCTAGTTCAATGCAACGTTTCATTGCCATTTGGCGAATTCTACTCTCCATCTCCTATCCAGTCTTTTCACAACCTTCAATCCTTTTTGTCCATGCAGAAAGTTCATACAAATTATTTTGTAGCAAACTGTCTTGCACTGTTCTTGCACCGTCTAAACCAATTTTCTTCCTATTTTCATTTCTCTCATCAGTTCCACCATTCTCACATTTCTAATGTCTTTTTCACCAATAAACATCCTCCCGTCTTTACATTTATCATTCCTATCAACTTTTCTTAAACTTCCTGATATTTTTCTGAAGAAGCTTATTATTTCCTAAGTATTTTTTATCTTCCAAACTCCCCATTCACTCTGATGAACTAGTCTTTTCACAAATCATTTTACCCCAACATACGTTTCCTGCCCTCAATTTCAATTTGTATCTATAAAATAAATTTTATTTTCAACATCCACTGAATCTTGTCTCAATCGGTTCTAGCATACTTACTTAAACATATCTTGCATACACATGTCATTGAAACTCATTTGTAACCATATTTTGCAGCCAAACACAGCCACACACACCAGGCTTTGTATTGTGGAGGCTGGACAAGCGCAGGCTCATGAACCGAGGTCAATTTTGCAATATAGTGAGAGGGAACTTGGAAAGTTAGGTCCCCTAGTTCACTCTCCCCACGAACTTTATTGCATTGTTTGTGGGTCTGATTGTCCCATATATATATATATATATATATATATATATATATATATATATATATATATATGCGAACAAGCCAGAATGGTCCCCTGGACAATATGCAACTGAAAACTCACACCCCAGAAGTGACTCGAACACATACTCCCAGAAGCAACGCAACTGGTATGTACAAGACGCCTTAATCCACTTGACCATCACGACCGGACATAATGAGGTGATAGCCGAGGCTATTTGAACCACCCCACCGCCGGCACTCGGATAGTTATCTTGGGCATAGCATTTTACCAAATCACCTCATTCTTAGGGGCACACGTGAGGAACACAAATGCGAACAAGCCAGAATGGTCCCCTGGACAATATGCAACTGAAAACTCACACCCCAGAAGTGACTCGAACCCATACTCCCAGAAGCAACGCAACTGGTATGTACAAGACGCCTTAATCCACTTGACCATCACGACCGGACATAATGAGGTGATAGCCGAGGCTATTTGAACCACCCCACCGCCGGCACTCGGATAGTTATCTTGGGCATAGCATTTTACCAAATCACCTCATTCTTAGGTTGAACCACCCCCACCGCCGTAGTGCTGGCGGTGGGGTGGTTCAAATAGCCTCGGCTATCACCTCATTATGTCCGGTCGTAATGGTCAAGTGGATTAAGGCGTCTTGTACATACCAGTTGCGTTGCTTCTGGGAGTATGGGTTCGAGTCACTTCTGGGGTGTGAGTTTTCAGTTATATATATATATATATATATATATATATATATATATATATATATATATATATATATATATATATATATATATATATATATATATATATATATATATATGCACCCGACCTCCAAAGAGCTGGACGAGGTCTTCGAACACTGATTGTTATATTGTTATACAAGTGTGTGTTTTCTGTAAAATATATATATATATATATATATATATATATAATCGGGCCTTGAATAGTAGGCTGAGAAGTGAGTTCTGGCTACTAGGTACGACATATATATATATATATATATATATATATATATATATATATATATATATATATATATGTATATATATATATATATATATATATATATATATATATATATATATATATATATATATATATATATATATATATATATATATATATATATATATATTAATAAACCCGCTGTACGTCCAGCAAGCCTAAAACGGAATCAAGGGAAAAAAATAAAAGGAATTCCTCCCAATACAAAACAACGAAATATCACAACACAAGTTATGGCTTCCAACAAAAATATGAATGTATATTCTATCATTTGAATTTATATTTTGAGGAGAGTTTTGCCTGGAACACAACAGTGATGGAAAAGTCAGACACAACCTCTATGATATCGTCGAATACTTCGGCTACTAACCTTATACACAGTACTATCTCGTTCACCAACAGCAAAAAATGTCGACTATATATCCTCGGAAAACTTCACCTACATGGTCGACTACATCGGTCGTCGACCTTTAACATTGTCGATTGCCTCGTTATCCGGGCCTGAGCTTTCAGAAGCATTTAATTCTTGTGTAGTATCTGCCGGTATTTATGCATGCAAATTACTTTTCTCTGTATGCGAATGGTTCATACACAGTGAATATTTTGCTAGCATCATGCATATCCGGGTGATTTAAAACGCGCCCATGCACTAACAAACCAGTTCGTGAGCACGCACACACACGCGCACACACACACACACACACACACACACACAAACATTTCTAAACATTAGAAAGAACTTTTTCAGTGTCAGAGTAGTTAGTAAATGGAATGCACTAGGAAGTGATGTGGTGGAGGCTGACTCCATACACAGTTTCAAATGTAGATATGACAGAGCCCAGTAGGCTTAGGAATCTGTACATCAGTTGATTGACGGTTGAGAGGCGGGACCAAAGAGCCATAGCTCAACCCCCGCAAACACAATTAGGTAAGTACAACTAGGTGAGGTGAGTACACACACACACACACACACACACACACACACACACACACGGAGAAAAACACGCACATTATAAACATAGAAATTGAGACTGCCTCCAGTCAAAATAAAAACTGTCAGGGAACCGGATTTTAATTTTAGGTAATGGGTTGAAAAACATAACAAACCAATTCTGTATAGTTTTTGGGCATCTAATTTAGAGAAGGTAACATGGCTGACAAGTGCAAAATGGCAATAAATGCTTTCAGTTAAAAAGAATAATATTGATGCACACAAATAAAAATAAATTGGCTTAAAACCGGTAAAATCCTGTATATTAAATCTCCTCTGTTTTTATAACAGAACTGATATGGAATGTAAATATATTTATTTTGATTACTAAAAATTTTTTATTCTGTGGGATGTAAAACAGTTACTATTGTATCCAGTGGAAAAAAAAATAATTTGAACGAAATATGCAAATAAAAATTGAACGAGCCACTACGGAGGACTTTACCTCCAATAATGTTTCCAATTTACGTGAAAAACTTATTTGCCGATGATGTAAAGTCTTGTGAAAAGTAAAGGACAAATTAGATAGTGGAACTCTTCAAGAAAATGCAGATAAACTATGAGAAATTTATCCAAAAATTTTCTTCTTATAATTCAGTGGCTATTAAAGACGCTTAATGGGAGTGTGTGAGAGCTAAACCAATCTCCCAAGAAACCAGAAGCCATTTCAAGAGATCATATAAAGGCAGTTTTGAGTCAGGTTGGTTGATATATAAGGTAGTTATATATCAAGTACACGTAGAGCGAAATGATGAAAACGGGAATCACAAGAATGTTAGAGCCAAACTTACCTTTATCAGTGGCTCTCTCACTCAAATTATAAATTAATAGTGACAGTATAGTAGCCAGATTCCAAACTTGAACAAGCACTGTTAGTTTGACGTTCACGCCTAACTAAACAATAAGACCAAGCGTAACTAATATGATTGTCAGACCCAAACTTGCGCTGTATGGTATTGTTTAGGTGAAACACTCGTACTAGTACTGCTTCGACTTGTGTATAGTGACATTGATAACAAGTCGAACCCGTACTTGTACGATTGCTACACCTAAACAATACGACACAACACTAGTTTTAGTGTGCCAATCATACTAGAGCGGTTTCGTCTCGGTTAAGTGCACCAATCATACCTAGTAATGCTTCGACTTGTTCAGTTGTGACAATCATACAACACGAAAGCACTGTTAGCATAAGGAAGGTTAAAGACGCCTGAGCGATCAGTTACCTGCTCAAGCTCTTTCCGTTGTGTACCACAGAGGGAACGCCTGTTGCGTCGTCCGGACACATGCCTCCAAGCGTTGCTAAGTGTTCTGTCCAGGTGTACTGTCCAACAGTACTATTTACTTCCCGATGAGGCTCGAGAATATTAATACCACCTATCGTACACCTTTTTTTTTTTTTTTGCTGTTGATTTATTTTCTTCATTTATAATTCATCACTTTTTAGTTACTTGTTTTCTAATTATAAGCTTAATTACTTACATTAATATTATAATAGTGATAAAGGTTTTACTATGGTATTTTTGTGTTTAATAATACAATTATTAAATAAATTATTTAATAAAAAAATATTATTACCACTTTTTTTTAATTATTTTAAATATTTTCAAATCATGTTTAATTATTATTGCATCTATTTTTATCATAATACTTTATTGCATCTCAAATACCCCTTATCATAAGTAGCCTTAGCCTATACCTGTAAATCTAAGTTTATATATATATATATATATATATATATATATATATATATATATATATATATATATATATATATATATATATATGTGTGTATATCACGAAAATAAACACGTGATTAAGAATGTGACAATGTCAGACCACGGAGGAAAAATGAAACAGGAAATTTCCTTAAGTACTTTCGTATATTAAATACATCTTGTAGAATGACCTTCTGAAGATGTATTTAATATACGAAAGTACTTAAGGAAATTTCCTGTTTCATTTCTCCTCCGTGGTCTGACATTGTCATAAATATATATATATATATTGTGAATATAATTTCAGATTGTGATGTATTTCTATTTTCTCTATCTCCTGACACTTAATTATCTCTTGAGCAATCAAGTCTTAATTAAAGTCAATTGCTTCCTGCACTTAATTCTGATCGGAGCTCAGTGAGCGATCAGAATGTGACGAACAATGTTATCTTCAAGAGACCTGATATCATCACGGTGACTTCTCACGACTCGAGGAAATAATATTACTTCATTTTGCTAGGACAAACAAATATTATAAAAGAGTTTTTGTAAAAGAAAAACTAAGTTTAGTGTTATAATGAATAAATTGATCTTATATCACAAAGAAATATCTTAAACACGAGACAATATCACATATAATATATCTACACAAAATGCCATAATATGCTGATAATTATGTTATTAACTACATAAATATTTAGACCCACTAACCTCAATAACATTATTCTTCACATCGACGATTTAGACGCAAATACTGCAGGAGCTTCAATTGTATTCTTAGTAGCTTAGGATGTGATCCCATCACATCCTTATGTGACATTACATCCTTCTGTAACATCACATCCCTTCAAGAAATTATGTCTTATAGGTCTCATGACACTTCCCCTCTTGTTATATATCACGATTTTGTTCTATATATTTGATAAACACAGAAAGACACTTCATAGAAATACACGAGAATGGGAGAAAGGGACACACTACACATTGACACAGTACACAGTGAAACAGTACACAGGGACACACCACAAATGGGATCATCTCTCTCTCTCTCTCTCTCTCTCTCTCTCTCTCTCTCTCTCTCTCTCTCTCTCTCTCTCTCTCTCTCTCTCTCTCTCTCTCTCTCTCTCTCTCTCTCTCTCTCTCTATCTATCTCATTCCTTCACTGTACTCAAGAAGAAGTTTATTTCACTGCAAATCCTATCTATGATCCACAAATAATCCTCATTAGAATTTCAGATTCCAAGTTATGAAATGATTTAGAGGGAAATAATTTTGACATTTCTCGAGAGCCCTGAAGCATATCTGCTCCGCATTGTGGAATTTTGGATTAGTATTAGGGGTGGGGACAACTCTACCAAAGAGGAGACAGAAAATTTTAAAAGAAAATATGAGACAAAGAAAACACGAGTAGAAAAAAGACATATTGAGAATTACAGAAAAGGGTCAGAGGGTGAGAGATGCATTAATAAAATTGAAAACTGAATATACGAATAGAAAAACAAACAATCAGACAAGGAAGGAGAAGAAAAGAAGACAGGGAGAGACAGGGAGAGACAGAGAGAGAGAGATATGGCAGGGAGAGGCAGTAAGAGTCAGGGAGAGGCAGGGAGAGACAGAGAGAGAGGCAGGGAGAGAGACAATAAGAGACAGAGAAGAGTTACCGTGGAAGGCAATGGGAGAAAACAGCAGTAACAGCGAAAGTAACTATGTTACAACGCACTGACAGTAGCAGCAGCATCAGCACTCTCAGTAGCATCAGAAACAGCACTGGGAGCAGCAGCAACAGCAGCAGCAGCAGTAGCAACAGCAGCAGCATCAGCACTCTCAGTAGCATCAGAAACAGCACTGGCAGCAGCAGCAACAGCAGCAGCATCAGCACTCTCAGTAGCATCAGAAACAGCACTGGCAGGAGCAGCAGCAGCAGCAGGAGCAGCAGCAGCAGCACAAACCAACGGTGAAGCTTGTATAAGTGTTTGAGAGTTTAGACACGTGGGGGCCAAGCCATATATTCTCTCTCCCTCCCTCTCATAATCCTTCTTTCCATTTTTACATTTATGTTTTTCCTTTCTCTACGAATATCACTCCTATCTATATCTCTTCTTATCCCCCCTTCTTAAAACGCTAACTTTCTTTATCATTCATTTTTATCAAATAGTTGTCCCCGTTCCTCTTCGTTTTGTTTTATATTGTTTTTTTCATCGTAATATCCCTTTATCTTTCTATAATTTTGCTATTTCTCTATATCCTTCGTTCCATCAAATTTTCATCAATCATTTTCCTTTGGCCTTTTATCTATCAACTTTAATTTATCACTTGTTTTTATATTCCATAATCCTATCCCCCTTGTACAGTATATTCCTCACACCTATTACCTTATTCCAATCTATTTCAATCTCCCATTAATTTCAATTCACTTTCATTTGTTCTTATTCTCTTGCTCATTTTAATAATCTCCGCTCTATTTCACATTCCATTAATTGCTATCCCTATCTTTCCATTATTTCTCTCTTATTTCTCTCTCTCTCTCTTAAATTCGTCATATCCTGTGTCAAATTCCTCAAATTGTTCTCTCCTTATGTATGTATCTCTTTTCTTTTTCTTTTCTTAATATCTCATCTTCATTTTTCCATGTTTTACTCCTATTCTTTTTATGTATCTTTATCTCTTTTTACTTCCACAGTTCTCGTTGCTTTATTCAATGTTAAACTTCAGTTCCTGTCACACAGGTCCTCGCTGTCTGGCTGCTTCCTCTGTCTACCTGTCTGTCTGTCTCTCAGTCTGCCTCACTCTCTCCCTTCTACCTTCCCTTATTGCCGCCCTTCCTTTCTTCCTGCCTCGTCCTTGCTGCCTCCCTCTTCCCTCCTTCACTGTTTGCCGCCATGTCTCCCATTCGCCCTCAATGATCGGCTCCCTTCTCACGACGCCTTCCTGCCTCCTTAACTCCCCTTCCCTACCTCCTTCCCTCCCTCTCTCCTTCCTTCCCTCTTTCCCTCAAGGCTCCACTCCAGAAGGAACACGACGTCTGATTAGTTGTCTTGAGACGCAGCACGGGCTTATCTGTGGCAGGAGATTAGGTGAGAGCTGGGAGAGATGAGAGGGAGGGAGAGTGGAGATGAAGGGAAGGGATAGTGGAGGTAAAGGGAGGGAGATTGGAGATGGGGGAAAAGGGGGAGCTGTGGAGAGTGAAGATCAGAGGACGAAGATAGATGGAGAGTGAACATGTATGAGGGGACAGGTATGGAGAAGGAAGATGAAGGGAGGGAAAGTTGTGGACAGGGGAGATGGAGTGCTGTAGAGAGGGGACATGGAGAGAGGGAGAACAGTGGAGAAGGAAGATGAAGGGAGGGGAGGGGAGATAAGGGGATACGACTCTAGGGAAGGAGGAAAAGAAAGGGCGTTTGAAAGTAGAAGGACAAATAAGACGTGGAAAGAGGATACGAAAGACGTAAGGAAAGAGAAGATGAAGGAAAGAAGATAAAGGGAAGAGACTTGAGGTTAGCAGAGATGAGAGAGGAGATATCCGGCTTTTAAATTAAACATGAATTGAGTAGAGACAAGTGAAGGCTTGTTACAGCATCTCCTCATAATCCTACCTTGTTTTAACCACTTATTTTCATGTAGTCTTGCCGGGCCGCCTTAACAATGAACATTCGTTAATTGCCTACTTTAATCACTAGATAATTGTTAGGGTTTAAATCACTGTAATAAGATATTTTATTATAGTTGGGCTGGGAATCATTCGTGAGGCAGACTAAAGTATTTTCCTAAACTTGATGAATTCCACTCCTGTGGATAATGTTAGATAGGCATCAACCTATTAACTTCTTCCTACCGGCTGGTGGTTCACGGATCAATGTCCTCGTGGTTGGGCCTCTGAACAGGTCTCTTGGTTTGTGGTCTGGTCAACCAGGTTGTTAGAAGCAGCTGCTTGCACTCTGGCGTATGAGTCACGGTCCGGATAATCAGTTGAAGATCTTTTTTCATATGAAGGCCATATTTTGAAGGCGAAGATTTCATGAGGCCTCCCATTGTACTGCAGGCATTCAAATATGTAGAAAAATAAGTTTTTCATTATCTTAACTTGCTCTGGAAGTCCACACCGAGTACAGCAAGCTACACCACCCCAGATGAAGGGAAGATGAACCTTCATCTCCCCTTCACCTACTTTCTCTTGAACCTACTTCGCAATCGGGAATATTGTTACACAAATGGGACCCAATGTGTGGAGGCTGCTAGTTACACGGGATATCAGTTGTATTGGCATCTGTCAAGCTGAACTGCTATTTTACGAGGGAGTAAGAGTGGCTCTAGCATTTACCTGTTAAAACTGGAATTGGAAGTAATGATTAGCACTCATATTTGTGCTATGGCTAGAAGAATCAATGAATAAAATTCAGATATTTGGGCAAGGTGGTTAAGAAGGGAATAGGAGAAGAAAAGATTTAGAAAAGGAGCAAATTTAATTGCAGAAAAGGTGCCTGGGCTCCTGACCTCGGTTCTAGAGGTAAAGCAACGGACACGACCGTTGACATCTGAAGTACTCAAGTCATTCCTCAATCAATAGATTGAGGAAACCTTAGTAAACAGTATTCGTATCTTGAGACAGCAGTGATTAACAAACCTGACAGTATAAGACCCAAACAAGCCGGGCGAAGTAGTTAGTGGGTTGTTGAGTCTTCAAAAGTCAGTTAGACGCAACCTAATGATTATTAAGTTCTAGTAGATTTTAAGTTCTTGGACCATTGGCTGACTAAGCAAGGGGGACAATATTGGTCTACAGAAAACTTACTCGGAACCATTGCCTGGGTAAGCAAGAATGACCATTCAGCTTATATGTTTCTGATCATAATGATGTATAGAAAATAATGAATGTATGTGATTAGATAACAGTTATTAACAGCTTTACCGTTAATCAAAATTGGTGAGGGATTTGATTGGTGGTTAATCAAAACTGGTTGAATGATTAATTGAGTGGTACGTATCAAAATAATTTTATTGGTTATGGACTGTAAATAGCCCTAGATAAGAGGGCTAATTCACTTATATAAATCATTTGCTTATTAAGGAGAATTGACGTAGCCAGGCTGATGGGGCTTTATATTAGTGAAAAGAACCTTGTAAGTCAGAAACTCAAATTATTTCGTTCCGTAGATCCTAGCGACAATATTATGTGTTATACCTTTTATATATGATGTTGATGTTGTGCCGTAATCCTTTTATTTATTTACTATGGATTTCATATGTTTTGTATGCTAATGTAAATATTACGGATTACATTCTCGTAAACCCCAAATTTGGTAACAAATTAATCGTTTATATTTGAGCAGCTGTCCTCTAAATTATTATCAATGGAAGACTATTAGAGTTACTGCTAATTAAAGAACCCCAAATTAATAGAATCTGATGCATGGGGAATATATTACGATGCCGTACAGTCGATGATTAATTAAACTATATAGATAAATATCAATTCAGATTATCACGCGGGAATTAGATACCTTTTGTGGTTTGCATCCTGCGAATGGTCAGTAATTCAGTTGTTGCCCAATTTTGGGTCTTGATTGGATTGATCTGGATTGACTTTGGGTCAGTTCGATAAGCTTGATTGTCACCGAAAACGGGAATTATCTGTGACAGAACTTATAAAACGCCTATTGCAGAAATATCAGTTTAAAAACAATAAGTTCATATGTTTCAAATCACTCAACATACATTGTAAATGCCCAATTTCCTGATTCCTCGTTGACGAATACTGTAACATTTATTGTAGCCTGTAGTAACCTATATCCTTGTGAGAGGTTTGACCCACTAAAGAGGTTAACTTACATCTCCGAGGTCCCCTGCTATCACGAGGTTACTCAGAGTGTTGACCGGAGGAGATCAAAGATAACGCTGGATCCTTTACTTGGCCAGAGAGAACCAAGATAACGCAAGAAAAATTCAATAAGCAAACAAAACAAATTGAGATAACACTACGACAATCAGAGCAACACAAAGTGCCTAAGATAACACATCACAACAGCCACAACACTAAATTACCAAAGAAAACACCACACGGCCTTCCTGAACAGGAGTCCCATCCTGGGACACTAAAAAGGGCAGGTGATGAGATAGGAAAAATGGGGCAAGAGGCTGAAGAGATTAGTTGAGAAACGACTGGATGAGATAAGTGAAGAGAATGTCAGGAAAGATAAGCGAGGCGACATGATTAGATGAGGGTAGGAGATATGGAGAGGGTAAATTAGTAGAGAGAGAGAGGAAGACAACAAGGGAATGTAAATGAGGGAGAGAGAGAGAGAAAGGTAGGCGGTATGAAGGGAGAAAAGAAATGAGGGTTTACTTAGAACAAAACATGACAAATTAAGAAATGGTGAATAGGGACATGAATGGAAGAGACATGAGTCATGGGCTAGGAAAAATAATAGAGAAATGACATATATACAAATTGAAGAGAGCAGAGATGTAGGGAGATAAAAAAAAACGACATGAGGGTAGAGGAGATGAAGTAAAAATAGATGATTGTAAAGGAAACGAAAGATGAGATTATGGAAGGAATAATGATAACAGTGAGATAAGTGTATCGCAAATGAAAGATATGAGAACACCATCACCCTCATCACTACCACCACCATCATCACTAACACCATCACCACCACAATTATACTCATAAAACACACCGGTTACCATAATTATCCCAGTTTCATCGTTCCCTTCAAAACATTAATATCTTAATGTTATGATGTAATTAATGGGTAATTAGTGAGGAAGCACTATGTGTGAGACGCCTAATGAGTGAACCAGCGGGGTGAGGTCTGGCTTGTAATGATATAAGCAGGTCTTGATTACGTGCCTCGCTTTGGTCTTGCACGTGTTCTTAATTATGTATTTGTGTGTGTGTGTGTGTGTGTGTGTGTGTGTGTGTGTGTGTGTGTGTGTGTGTGTGTGTGTGTGTGTGTGTGTCTCGATTGTCTGTGTGTGTGTGTGTGTGTGTCGATTGTCTGTTTAATGAAAGCGAATCATGGGGGGGGGGGGGCATTTTAACAACTTACAAGACATTAAGAGAACTGGGAGGGAAGAACAAAGATATATGTTCAGAATAAGAAAGCAGAGGGCGACGGCATAAGCTGGAGACTCTAATTATTCGGAAAGACGCATGAACAAAATTATTTTTGTCCATGCAACATCATTTAGTTAGATTCAAGAGGAAATGCCATGAAATACAGTTCAAATAAATGGAATTGTAATAACTAACCAGGATATGGAGATGTGCGGCTAAGAAGCCATCACTCAACCATGAAAGCCCATAAAGGTACGAGTACATCAGCTTGCGAACACACACACTGACAAAGGAGCCCTTCCAAACGCTTTTACAACGTATTTACAACCAACTCATGACTATGCTGCCCATGACGCAGAAAACTGCAAGAAAACACAAAATCTAACCAAAAATGTTTCAGAGATATGCAACAAGGCTCGTTCCTGTGTTACGGGACCCGAGGCAAGAAGAAAGATTGTATAAAAATGGAGCTCACACCATTGAAGAGAAAACTGAATTTGGCAGAGATAATGCAGACATACAAGATTCTAGGAGAAATTGGAGAGGAAGAGAGAGAGCGCAGGCAATGTCCTGACAGAACGAGAGAGTGCAGCGAGGCCTTAGAGATACAAATGAGTCACTCAGATGTGCAAAAGAACCATCTTCAATGCAAAAAAATTATTAATTGGCTTATACAAGAAGCTGCAGAAGCTACCTAGGTGAGTACATCTAGGTAAACACACACACACACACACACACACACACACACACACACAAGCTGCTGGACGTGGCAACAAGAAACTTTCTAAGCCAGCACACCAAAGAACCAACAAGAATGAGAGGAGAAGATGAACCAGCAATGCTTGATTTGATATTTACCCTAAATGAATGGGATATAAGGGAAGTTAAGATGGAAGCGCCCTTGGGAATGAGTGACCACAGTGTATTGAACTTTGAGTACCTGGTAGAACTAGGACTTATCTCCCCCCAAAAAGAACTAGGAATCAAAAGGCAGGCATACCGAAAGGGGAATTATGAACAGATGAGAAGTTTCCTAAGTGAAATACCTTGGGACACAGACCTCAGAGACAAGTCTGTACAGGGTATAATGGACTATGTTACCCAAAAGTGTCAGGAGGCAGTAAACAGGTTCATCCCGGCCCAAAGGGAAAAATCCGAGAAGCAACAGAAGAATCCATGGTATAATAGGGCATGTATGGAAGCGAAGAAACTGAACAAAAAGGCGTGGAGGAACTTCCGGAATAACAGAACACCAGAAAGCAGAGAGAGATACCAGAGAACAAGGAATGAGTACGTCAGGGTGAGAAGAGAAGCAGAGAAAAATTTTGAAAATGATATAGCAAACAAAGCCAAGACCGAACCAAAGCTACTCCACAGTCACATCAGAAGGAAAACAACAGTGAAAGAACAGGTATTGAAACTTAGAACAGGCGAGGACAGGTATACAGAGAATGACAGAGAGGTGTGTGAGGAACTCAACAAGAGGTTCCAGGAGGTCTTCACAATAGAACAGGGTGAGGTCACTGTGCTAAGAGAAAGGGAGGTAAACCAGGCGGCCTTGGAGGAGTTCGAAATTACGAGAGAGGAGGTCAAGAGACACCTGCTGGATCTGGATGTTAGAAAGGCGGTTGGTCCAGATGGGATCTCACCATGGGTACTGAAAGAGTGTGCAGAGGCACTTTGCTTGCCACTCTCCATAGTGTATAGTAAGTCACTAGAGACGGGAGACCTACCAGAAATATGGAAGACGGCGAATGTGGTCCCAATATACAAAAAGGGCGACAGACAAGAGGCACTGAACTACAGGCCAGTGTCCTTGACTTGTATACCATGCAAGGTGATGGAAAAGATCGTGAGAAAAAACCTGGTAACACATCTGGAGAGAAGGGACTTCGTGACAAATCGCCAACATGGATTCAGGGAGGGTAAATCTCGCCTTACAGGCTTGATAGAATTCTACGATCACGTGATACAGATTAAGCAAGAAAGAGAGGGCTGGGCGGACTGCATTTTCTTGGATTGTCGGAAAGCCTTTGACACAGTACCGCATAAGAGGCTGGTACATAAGCTGGAGAGACAGGCAGGTGTAGCTGGTAAGGTGCTCCATTGGATAAGGGAGTATCTAAGCAATAGGAAGCAGAGAGTTACGGTGAGGGGTGAGACCTCCGATTGGCGTGAAGTCACCAGTGGAGTCCCACAGGGCTCTGTACTCGGTCCTATCTTGTTTCTGATATATGTAAATGATCTCCCGGAGAGTATCGATTCATTTCTCTCAATGTTTGCGGACGATGCTAAAATTATGAGAAGGATTAAAACAGAAGAGGACTGTTTGAGGCTTCAAGAAGACCTAGACAAGCTGAAGGAATGGTCGAACAAATGGTTGTTAGAGTTTAACCCAACCAAATGTAATGTAATGAAGATAGGTGTAGGGAGCAGGAGGCCAGATACAAGGTATCATCTGGGAGAGGAAATTCTTCAGGAGTCAGAGAAGGAAAAAGACTTGGGGGTTGATATCACGCCAGACCTGTCTCCTGCAGCACATATCAAGCGGATAACATCAGCGGCATATGCCAGGCTGGCCAACATACGAACGGCATTCAGAAACTTGTGTAAAGAATCATTCAGAACTTTGTATACCACACATGTCAGGCCAATCCTGGAGTATGCAGCCCCAGCATGGAGTCCATATCTAGTCAAGGATAAGACTAAACTGGAAAAGGTTCAAAGGTTTGCCACCAGACTAGTACCCGAGCTGAGGGGTATGAGCTACGAGGAGAGACTACGGGAATTAAACCTCACTTCGCTGGAAGACAGAAGAGTTAGGGGGGACATGATCACCACATTCAAGATTCTGAAGGGGGATTGATAGGGTAGATAAAGACAGTCTATTTAACACAAGGGGAACACGCACAAGGGGACACAGGTGGAAACTGAGTGCCCAAATGAGCCACAGAGATATTAGAAAGAACTTTTTTAGTGTCAGAGTGGTTGACAAATGGAATGCATTAGGGGTGATGTGGTGGAGGCTGACTCCATACACAGTTTCAAGTGTAGATATGACAGAGCCCGATAGGCTCAGGAATCTGTTCACCTGTTGATTGACGGTTGAGAGGCGGGACCAAAGAGCCAGAGCTCAACCCCCGCAAACACAACTAGCTGAGTACAACTAGGTGAGTACACACACACACACACACACACACACACACACACACACACACACACACACACACACACACACACACACACACACACACACACACACCCATCAGGAGAGCTTCCCTTTCACCCTTGACCGCAGAAATGCCTCCCTGGAGGAAATCGGGCGCACCGTAGTGGCCTGCTCTGCATCTTTGTTGTTTAGGGAAGAAAGCCGAAGCAGCAACAGCAGCCGACCCTTTCAGGCGCAGAAACACACACACACACACACACACACACACACACACACACACACACACACACACACACACACACACACACACACACACACATACACAACGGTTTCTATGTAATCACACAGTTTACCTACAACTATGTTACAATAGTAAACTCTAATGATCTTTAAAAGATTCAAACCGTGGCCGCCGGGGAGGCAGTTCCGTACTTTTACGACTCAGCCATCGATAACATACTCAAATTGTCGACACTCTGTGATTGTACATAAGTATGGGAAAATCGTCTGACTTTCAACCCAATACTCGAATGCTCTCGTGACATTTTTGAGCAGAAATATTTCATCAAATCACTTCATTATGCTGGGGGCCGCAGGAGTAACATTTGTGCTGGAAGCCTAAATGATAACCCAAGCCTTCATGCACCAGAAAACTCTTGACCCCCTGGACTTAGCTTCGAGCACATCCTCTTCAGACTTAACAAATCTGTTCCGAACCTTTACACTAAAGGTGTATGTAATTATGTTTCTCATATGCAGCTTTGTCCTTTGGTTCTGTCCCCCAGCTGTGTCTTCTAAGTTTAATTTAGGTGAGAATAAACCCAATGTCCCGTTTACTCTAATGTGCAGGCGATGAGTCACAATAACGTGGCTAAAGTATGTTGACCAGACCACATACTACAAGGTGAAGGAACGACGACGTTTCGGTCCGTCCTGGACCATTCTCACAATCGACTTGAGAATGGTCCAGGACGGACCGAAACGTCGTCGTCCCTTCACTTTCTAGTATGTGGTCTGGTCAACCTACTCTAATCTGTTTATTGTGTTTAGTCAGAGGCCTCTTTTATTGCACTATAACAAAGGTAGTCTTGATGTGACATCTTGGTAAACATCTTGATGCGTTCTGCTTCTCTCGTCACCTGGTCAACTATCTCTCGTAGGCTCATCAGAAATTATTTCCCTGAATTAAAATTGGGATGTTGTTTATTTGCTAAACCAATTGTAACCAGGTGATTCCCTAGCCTCTTAATTATTTATTATTGAAAGCGCTTTGCTTTAATCTGTAATTTATCGCCTGTCTGTTTGATTTCTTAGATATTATAACAATATCTAGAGAGACAGAGAGAGAGAGGAGAGAGAGAGAGAGAGAGAGAGAGAGAGAGAGAGAGAGAGAGAGAGAGAGAGAGAGAGAGAGAGAGAGAGAGAGAGAGAGAGAGAGAGAGACAGACAGACAGACAGACAGAGTTGCCAGTAACTCATTACACTTAACTGCCGGAGACAAAGAGTTTGAGCACCACTTAAGATGAGCTGTTGATCCCTAATCTCACTGGTTTTGTCTAGTGCTTCTAATTGTCTCTTCCTGCTCCTTCTGTTACCTTATTATTGCTCAGTTTCCCACCCCGTGTTTCCCCCGTCTTCTTTCACTGATAGCTACTACTTATCGCGCTCATGAGCACTTGGAAATTGAGACAATTTTTCGGAATTTACCAATTCACTAAAAATCGAACGTAATTCTAACAATTCAAAAACCGTAAAATTAACGTTTTCCACGGATTGGTTTCAATAGGTTGCTTGGGTTCGTACATTTCTGGTTAGTCAAAGTGGTTGGGGTTTTTTACTGAGTGGAAGATCGAGAGAACGTGGAGGGAGGTTCAGGCGTTCCTTGGGTTTAGTTGCTATTAAATTGTTGACAATGATTCGCTATACTTCTCTTTTGGTGCCCCATGAATACATTTCTTGCCACTCACGCCTTTGTTTTGGTATTCTTCTATCCTACCGACTCTCAATTCTTTGATTCTCTCTTTATTTTATTTTTTATTTATTTTTATTTTTGGCTTTTGGCATTGCCTATTGAACCATGGAATGGTATTTTACCTCACTCTTTTGGCGTGTGTGTGTGTGTGTGTGTGTGTGTGTGTGTGTGTGTGTGTGTGTGTGTGTGTGTGTGTGTGTGTGTGTGTGTACTCACCTAGTGGTACTCACCAAGGTGTGCTTGCGTTGGTTAAGTTTTGGCTCTTTGGTCCCGCCTCTCAACCGTCAATCAACTGGTGTACAGATTCCTGAGCCTACTGGGCTCTATCATATCTACATATGAAATTTTGTATGGAGTCAGCTTCCACCACATCACTTCCTAGTGCATTCCATTTAGTAACTACTCTGACACTGAAAAGGTTCTTTCTAACGTCTCTGTGGCTCATTTGGGTACTCAGTTTCCACCTCTGTCCCCTTGTAAGTGTTCCACCTGTGTTTATTAATCCATCCGTGTCTACCCTCTCAATTCCACCTGTGTGTGTGTGTGTGTGTGTGTGTGTGTGTGTGTGTGTGTGTGTGTGTGTGTGTGTGTGTGTGTGTGTGTGTGTGTGTGTGTGTGTGTGTACTGCCCTATTCGTACTCACCTATTTGTGCTTGCGGGGGTTGAGCTTTGGCTCTTTGGTCCCGCCTCTCAACTGTCAATCAACTGGTGTACAGATTCCTGAGCCTACTGGGCTCTATCATGTCTACATTTAAAACTGTGTTCTGTGTGTGTGTGTGTGTGTGTGTGTGTGTGTGTGTGTGTGTGTGTGTGTGTGTGTGTGTGTGTGTGTGTGTGTGTGTGTGTGTGTGTGTGTGTGTTTGGACGCGCGTGCTTTTAAAAACGTATATAATGATACTCTTCATTGACGTGTCGAGACCTTAGTATTTTGTAAAGCCATGTCGGGGGCTGTTCTTTCTTGCATCATAATTGAATTAAATCTAGTTCCTTAAAAGCTTTCAAAGTAGCTCAGTGTCTTTGATTCACGAACAAAGTATGTTGCATGATTCATAATCGAGAAGTTTAAAAATATAACAGGACGTTTCGTGCTAGGAACAGGATACATCTTGGTGCTGACTGAACCTGACGAGTTAAGAACAGGATATGCTTCTTACCGAACTAAGTTGAGTCTTGCATCTTATCTCCTCCTTTTATCGGATTTTCATCCCCCCACAATCGTTATCTTTCAATTTGTCCGCTAATTTCACACTCGAGTCCATTACAATGCGCAAAAGTCTTTTACCGCAACGAAGCAGATTAGCTCCACACGCCGTGAAGGTAATCTCGGGAACTTTCCCAATTTTTCCTTTCAAAACAGAACTTGTATATAAAAAGTTTTTATCAGCGGATTGTGTGCTGGAATATTCGGTTACGCTGAATGCTAAAGGTAATACGTTGATCAGGTTGTGAATAATGTCCAGCCCTTTTAGGACCCAACTACCAAATTGTGGTGAAAGGGGGTGTGTCCATGTTTCTTGAATATCACCCTTTTTCCGCTCACCAACTCGCGGAAAAAAATGGGTGATATATCTCTTCAGTATCGTGTAACCAACCCGCTGTGAAAGAGCTCTATATAGCTCTCTAGTAACAACCCGCCAACCCGCGGTGAAAGGGCTCTATAACTCTTCAGCACCGGCTCAAAAATTCATCGCTACAGCAGTAATTGAATACACCTGTAGCAAGTCAGCTTTGAACAAAAGCTTTGAACAAGAGCTTTGAATTGAAGTGTGAACATACGAACGGGAGTATTGAGCATGTAAACAAGGGTATGGCAGGAGGGGAGCGAAGGGGAGGGGAAGGGGAAAGGGGACTTGGTGATACGACCCCTGACGTCCAACGTCAGCGAGATCGGGGATGTACCCCCACGGCGGTACAACGACCAGGTACGTCGAGTCGAGGTACGCAGCAGGGCGGAGAGTGGTACAAGTGAGCAACAACGAAATAACATGCTGGACAAGGACAATTGTTCCATCCTCCCGTATACCAAGTAACGTATCTAAAATCCTTGTTTCTGTCTACTAAATCAGCGAGTTTTATATTATCAGTAATTCCTACTTGCTCTTAGTAGTCTCACTTAACTATATAAATTACCTACTCCTCCCTCGTTAATAATTACATTTAGAAATTCATATAATTATCTTAAGACTCCGGGTTGCTAACCAAAAATGTACAGGAGCATGATTCATCAAGCATATATACACAATCACTTATAAAATCCTATACATCTTTTAACAATCATGGTGCCTTTGTTTACATTTATCAAAAATTCACGAGATTGGAGACTTCACAGTCCTCGAATATTATTGCTATAAATATAGTGCTTCGGAACTCATTGCCTGTTTAATCAATCTAAATAAAGTCACCAAGATGTAGAGGTTTCGTGAGTGAATGCTTCATGGATCTTGGCTCAAAACGACAGATTAAGATTCAGATTAACTCTTTGATGTTATTAAAGAGATATGCAGACTTATAAAGTTACCTTAAAAACCGGGGTAATAGATTAAAAGAGAAAGCAAATTAATATATCAGATTAACACAAACATAAAATAAAGGAAAACAATTTAAAATAAAAATAAAGTTCTCAGGGTTGTAGGTCCTATGACCCACAATAAATCCTGTAAGGTATCTGACCAACGTCGATATATTAACCCAGAGGCCTATAAATCTTAACTAGAGAAAACTAGTAATATGCCTAACATGGGATGGAATTCCGGCTGCAACTGAAACCAATTGACAGCGTTTCGTCTCACATCATGCCTCTGTTCACCTACCTGTAATAGGTACCTTCGAGTCAGACTATTTATGGAGGCTCTATCCTGGGGATGGTCATAAGTTCGCCAAGTAGTTAAAAATTCAAACACACACACACACGCGCGCGCGCGCGTATTAGGGTAACTATCAGGTGGAAATGCATTAGGCAGTGATGTGGTGGAGGCTGACTCCATACACAGTTTCAAATATAGATATGATAGAGCCCAGTAGGCTCTGGAATCTGTACACCAGGTGATTGACAGTTGAGAGGCGGGACCAAAGAGCCAGAACTCAACCCCCCCCCCCCCCCCCGCACAAATAGGTGAGTACACACATTCCCCCAGTGAAGAAACCCGAGGGAAGACTGACAGACAACCAATCCATAACTATTCACCTCTGTTCACCCAGCAGTCATTCCGGAGAAAAACATATAGGCGGGACGCATTCCAGGGAAAACCTGTAGGGTGTACTTCCCTTGAGCTATGGGAAGGCAAAGGTTTCAGCCTGTCAATAGGAGTTAGAAGGCGTCTACTACTGTACATTCCTAGGTAAAAAAGAAATCGTTTTCTAAGGTCACCAAAATCGCACAAATGGCATAAAAATTTTAATTAGAAACACTGGTATAACTTAATATTTTCTAGATGATAAAAAGTAATTTTAATTATGTGCATGAAGAAGTAGGTTAATATTTTAAAATATAATTATAGTTCTTTATAAGTAAATATGAAAATAGTTGGAAGCTCTCTATTGCCAAATGTATGAACAGATTTTAAACTAGGACATTATGTTTACATCTCTATAATGGAGAGAACAGAAATTTGAAAATAATAAATCTAATTTATTGTTAAATTTACTATAAAAGAGTTAACACAAAAAAGAAATGAACAAAATGATCCCAACATTCAGAGACAAAAATACGCTCGCAGTTGAATTGTTTCACAAAGTAATACTTCGGTACAGTGCATCCACTCTTTGCTTTCTTTTATATCAATGATTTAATTAACTTTTAGAATCGACAAAATATTCATAAAATTGCATTCAGTACAACACGTGATTTTGACCCCTGTCTCCACATGAGTAATATATATATCCGTATTAATCCTAACTCTTCTGATACATCCTACGAAAGTGAGCACACTCAGTACTCAACAAATAAACTGAGTACTTTAAGGGAATGGGCGTAGGAACCATGAGGGGGGGGAAAGCGCCAAGCCATTTAGGACTATATTGCACTTAGGAAGGAGTCAGGATAAGTATATGGTATGATATCGTCGAAAGGAATGGTGCCCAACCACTTGGACGGTCCAGGATTGAACGCCGACCTGCATAAACGAGACCATCGCTCTACCGTCCAGACCATCACGGAAAAATACTCAAACCTCCTCTATCTCCTTCCTCACCATTTGGCTGGTGAGCATCACCATCACTATTATCTATCACCATCACTATCACTATCACCATCACTATGACTATCACCATCACTATTTGGTTGCAATACTCTCCTCTGTCTTCTCAATATTCACCCAAATATTCCCTGTTAACTATTTAAAACTGTTATCAATGTTAAAAAAACGTCGGTGAAAGATGTTTCAACAGTCAATTCAACGTCTCACGAGCTTGTTTTGAAAATGGGAGGGAGTGAGGGATAGGGAGTACAACAGCGACCGATGGGTCGACCCGGGCAACGCCGGGTAACCCATCTAGTATATATAAATAAAGATTAATAAATCATACAATTCGACTAAAAAAACTTCATCGAATAATACCTGAGTTAATCTCTTCACCATGCTACCCGTTTGGAAAAAAACACCGGCTTTTGCCACGCAAACAATATGTTTTAATCAAATCCGGTAATCTCTTGGTATTTGCACCATTCCGGCTAACCGAGTCGCTGTATACGGACTGTCCGGTCGAGCCGACACTGAGCGATGTGTATTTTTCCTGTTTATGTATGCCCAGGTAAACAAATCTTGTATGAAGGTGTTTGTGTTCGGCTAGAGTGCGGGGTCTTTTTTCAGATCAGAAAGAAAAAGAGAAGAGAGAGAGATAGATAGAGAGAGAGAGAGAGAGAGAGAGAGAGAGAGAGAGAGAGAGAGAGAGAGAGAGAGAGAGAGAGAGAGAGAGAGAGAGAGAGAGAGAGAGAGAGATAGAGAGAGAAAGAGAGAGAGAGAGAGAGAGAGAGAGAGAGAGAGAGAGAGAGAGAGAGAGAGAGAGAGAGAGAGAGAGAGAGATAGATAGATAGATAGATAGATAGAGAGAGAGAGAGAGAGAGAGAGAGAGAGAGAGAGAGAGAGAGAGAGAGAGAGAGAGAGAGAGAGAGAGAGAGATAGATAGATAGATAGAGAGAGAGAGAGAGAGAGAGAGAGAGAGAGAGAGAGAGAGAGAGAGAGAGAGAGAGAGAGAGAGAGAGAGAGAGAGAGAGAGAGAGAGAGAGAGACAGAGACGACACCCATAACTGAATCTAATGTAGCAGAGCAAAACGAACAATATACACATCAACAACAAAACAATGAACGTACAGAAACTATTGAAAATGCACCTAACATATCACCTTCTAATATCAAAGTTACCTTATGAAACATTATTCATCCCTGCTCCTGAGCCAGGCAAGTCCACTACGGGCTCACCATAGCCCGTGCTACTTTTGAACTTTTTATTCCGAACAGCCGAATCTAAAACATCAACAACCATAAGGATACATTAGTTTGTTCTATTTCCTACAAGAAGCAAAGCAAGGGGACTCACAAACAAGACACATGCGGCACCAAAGGGATTAGAGAGCTGGGTTGAGGAGAAAGGATGCGAGGCGGAAAAAGAACAGGTGAAGAAAAGTTAGAGAGGCAGGGGATTATGGGGGAAAGAAAGAGTCGGGTTTATGGGTGAAAATTACAGATTGTAAGATTTAAGGCAGGTGTTGGAGATCCCGGATTATTGGTGAATAGTAAGAGTTAAATTTATAAAGCAAGATTTGAGATGGGATAAGAGCTAGAAAGTTGGATTTATAAGATATTGTTAGTGATAGTCGGATTTAAAGTATACAAGTTCAGAGAAAGTCTTATGCAAGAAAAATTCAATTTTCGTAATAACATGTGAATGTTAGAGAGTCAATTTTATTTAACGTTAGAGAAACAGTCCGGCTTATAGGTAATGACTATTTAGAGCCGATTTATTTTAAGCAAAATTTAAAATGGATAGTTAGCTTAACGGAATATGATCACAAGAAGAGAGATTTTAAGTGGAAGTTAAGAGAGGTTAGTAAGAATTTGCATTATGTGTGGAATGTTTTAGGGACCTGAGATCACGGGAAGACATTAGATGGAGTGGGGCTAGTGAGTCTGGCTTGTTAAGACTGACTATAGAGACTCTAAAGCTAGAACTAATAGGAATGAACACAAATCTCTTTCAACTTACGGGGTCCCCTATATCCTCCAGAGACTAATAAGTTAATCTACTTGCTGTCCCACCCTTCCCACCTGAGCGAGGGTAGGCAGAGGTAACAGAAGATGGAGTGAAACTGAGAGAAAGGAAGCAAGTAGGGAAAGGAAAGGTCCTTCCTGAAGACGCTTGCATGTAGCTGTGAAGGAAAAGCCGAAGGGGAAGGTTTACTTGGAGTCTTAACTGAGGCAGTCAAGCCCAGGAAAAAAAAGTGTCACTTTTTTAACGTTAGTGTGAGGGAGCTCTGAATAGACAGGGGTCTGGTAAAAGAATAATACCTACGGAATCACTGAAGGATGAGAACGATACGGTAGAGGTGAAGGAAACAAACAGAGGGGACATAAAATACATAATTGTGAATATACAAAATGGAAAAAGGAAATGTTTTCAATGAATATATATAAAAAACGAAACCATAGGTGGAAGCCGGAGACACAGGTGAGCCTTAGAGATGTGAGAATTGTAAGAAATTATATTAATTAAACGACCAGATTGTAGAAGCCAACTCCATTCATTAATTCAAAAATAACAAAAATTGGGATTTGGATCTGGATCCGAATCCCTTCTGAAGATGTATTATTAAATACGAAAGTACTTAAGGAAATTCCTATTTCAGTTCTTCCTTCGTGGTCATTATATATATATATATATATATATATATATATATATATATATATATATATATATATATATATATATATATATATATATATATATATATATATGCGAACAAGCCTGAATGGTCCCCAGGAACTGGCATAACAGGTACGCCTTAACCCGCTCCACCACCCGCTCAGACCCTTAAAAGAGATGGTAATTTCGGAGTATTTAAATACCCCAAAGATCAACACCTCCCAAGAGCACCAGAGCAAGTGAGGGGTCATTTATACGTTAATTTCATCAAGTCCCTGTTAATATGGGAAGACACAGTGTCTCTGCTTAAGGCAGAGACACTGCCTTATATATATATATATATATATATATATATATATATATATATATATATATATATATATATATATATATGTCGTACCTAGTAGCCAGAACACACTTCTCAGCCTACTATGCAAGGCCTGATTTGCCTAATAAGCCAAGTTTTCCTGAATTAATATATTTTCTCTAATTTTTTTCTTATGAAATGATAAAGCTACCCATTTCCTTATGTATGAGGTCAATTTTTTTTTATTGGAGTTAAAATTAACGTAGATATATGACCGAACCTAACCAACCCTACCTAACCTAACCTAAACTATCTATATATATATATATATATATATATATATATATATATATATATATATATATATATATATATGTAAATTGGGACACATCAGCATATGCAACACTGACAAACAAAGAGAGTGTTCTAAAACCCAGGGAAGAAGGCTTTTTGCATATTGTATACGATGTATGTATTACCCATTCTGGAGTATGTCACCCAAGCGTGGAACCTCTTCCCTCTTAAAGATGCATAAAACTACACAAAGAAAAGGGAAGTATACTTCGAGGAACATATCAAACCTGTGGGGACTTAACAATAAGGAAAAACTACAGGGCCGGAATCTCGTCTCTCTTCAAGAGACTCTGAATACAGGTGACAGGATAAGGAATATACATAAGAAGATTGGAGGAAACGATATGATTAAGACTAAATATTCACAAAACGTCAGAGTAGATTTAGGTAATATGCATGGAACGTAAGAAGCATGTGAGTTAGAGAAAAGTTATATAAAATATTTTTGTATCAGAAAATGAGCAAGTGGATCGAACTAGAGGCAGAGAGAGAGTCAAATCCAATTCAATAAGTGGATTCAATAGTTTATATAATAGGAAACTTGGGAGGTCACAGGACTCTGCTTTTAACAATTGGCAACTGCCTTAGCGTGGCTCAGAAGTTAATGGTTGACTCAGCGAAAGCATTTAGGTGAATACATTGACCTGAACACACATTTCCTATACGGTCTGCCACATCACATTTATTATACATTCGAATTCATACAGTCACCTGCCGACACTCGCCTGCATTATCCAATATGAAAGGTATAAATGCAGGTTAGCAAAGCAGTGTTTCATGTTGACTGCATTGGTTGCATAATATATTATATGAATATTTAATACATAGGTACATACGCACTAGCGTATATGCGTGGGACACACGAACACACACATGCCCACATAGAGGCGTGTACAGAGACATGCGTACATATATACACTTAAGGAGAGATGGAATAGATGCAGCATGATTCGAACAAAAGATTATCACTACAATATTCGAGGTCAACAAACACAACTATATTCAGTGTTCAAAAAAAGTATATTAATGGGAAAAGTATTGAAATTTCAGGTTCAGGTAAGTTACAGAGACGTTAAGAAGATATTGTGTAGTGTCAAGGAAGTCAAAACGCATTAGAGGGAGGGATATGGTACATGGTAATATATTAAATACTTTCACAAGTCGATGTAAGCAAGAACAAAAGTCGGAATTCACTGTTTGATAACCGCCAACGGGCCACAAGGGATGGTGCTCTACCCGGTTATCACAAAAACGTGTTCTTTTACACGAGTTCGAATATACAGGTACTTCGAAAACGTCCACACATGTGTTCGAACTGTCAGTTCGAACTGTTCGAACTGTTTATCACACCGAGCTAAACTGGAAACTATGAGATTACCTGAGGCTACAATTTCACAATGGTCATTGAACCTGACGGGATCTGACCATAGATACTAAACGAAAGAGCTGATGCCCTGTGTTAGCAATTTATTTATTGAACATATAAATGCAAACCAGGAAACTACCGAAAAGCCACAAAATAGACAACGTATTGCCAATATTAAAGTGAGAGGGAGACGTAACGCACTAAACTAGATGTTAGTGCCCTTTACATGCTTTCTGAGTAGATTAACACAAGAAACATAAACTTAATGTAAGTAGATCACATGCAGATCTGAATCATTCATAACAAAATAACAACCATGAAGAATTCAATGAAAGGGGCGACAGAGCTATGAAAGGAGAGATGAGCAGAAATAAATTCTTTTTATTGAAAAACCATTAATACAATCCCTTATTTGACTGATGAATAAGCTGGAGCAGCAGAGGCATGAAACGCGAAAGGTTGTATAAAAGACAAAGGGGAGAAGAGAATCAACAATGAACAAGGAATAACAGAAAGAAAAAATCATCAGTGGCAAGACATTACGAGTGGGACTCCACAGTGGTCAATTTTACTGTTAATGACTTCTCAAAGAGAATGATCTCGTCGCCTATTAATGGTGATGGGGCAAAATGATTTAAATCCAGGATGAAACCCCTGCAACAAGTGCGAGCAGGATCTTCACACACTCCAATGAAAGCAAACAAAATAAAAAAGTAGCTGGAGAGAGGGAACCGCAACTAGTAACTAGAAACATCGGGAATCGAGCGCCGGCTTGTACAATCCAAATTTGCGGTTATATCGACCAGTCCAAGGTATGATAATTATCAGGATAAAGCACTAAGCCATTACGACTATATAGCACACTTACAAGCGATAATGGAATAAGGATTTTGGAATGGACGGAGGGAAGGAATGGTGCCCAAGCACCTGGATTTGAGTTTCGAGGGGGAAAAGTAAACTAGTATCTCCGAATTCCCTCCGTCTGGTTGTGGGAAACCCAACTGGTTTACAAATATCAACCCAAATAGGGGAAATGTACCTTCCTCTCTCATTAGATCTCTGAAGAGACTCCAAGCCCCTGAGAGGAATAACTTATAATTATTTCCGGGTCCATCGTGCTCTTCGGTCCTTTTTCAGGTTATATATGTTCAGTTATTAATTATACTGCAGTTTATAAAAATATATTTATTAATTCTGTTTTAGAAAAATAATCTACTTTTCCTGTCAAGCGCAGCTGTAATTTACGGGTGTGTGTCCTACATGTGTGTCTACTCTGAGTGTCTACTGTGACATTTACTGAGGTGTGGACTACAGGTGTGTGTGTGTGTGTGTGTGTACTTCGGTTGTTTAGTATAGGTGTCTACTGTGAATGTGAACTGAGAGGGTGTATTACAGGTGTGTGTGCATTACGAGTGCGTATATCAGATGTGTTCTGAGGGCATTGTGACGATTTTCACGCCATCTGTTGATCGCACCTGACCCCATTTTCTATTCCTTGGGGGAAGGTTATTGTGTGCTCACTGAAAGAGGCGTAGTTTCCTTCGTACTATATGATTTTCCTCAGAGGTGATGAAGAAGGAACGTTGGATGACGGACTGCAGTTCACCAAGAAGGGCAAGGGAAACGTCAGGAGAAAGCGCCAAGTCATTACGACTATACAGCAATTGGAAGGGATCAGGATAAGGATTTGGGATGGGACGAAGGGAAGTCCAACAGGAATGGCCAGCAAGGTCCATTCGTTCTTACGTCCTCAAGAACGCAAAACTTATTTCGGTCGGAACAAGTAGTGGCCTGGGGCCAGATTCACAAAGCTGTTTCGCAAGCACTTACGAAACTGTACATCTTTTCTCAATCTTTGGCGATTTTATTAACAATTATTAAACAGTTAATGAGCTCCGAAGCACCAGGAGGCTGTTTATAACAATAACAACAGTTGATTGGGAAGTGTTCATGCTTGTAAACTGTTTAATAAATGTAACCAAAGCCGTCCAAGATTGTAGGAAAGATGTACAAGTTCGTAAGTATTTGCGTAAATGCTTCGTGAATCTGGCCCCTGGTCGTGGACGGCAGTGAACTGTCTGTTGGTAGACAGGAAGCTACTGGTTGTTGTTGTTGTTGTTAAAGATTCGTTACCTGGAACAAAGTTCCAAGTCGCACGGGCTATGGTGAGCCCGTAGAAGCTACTGGTGTTGGAACGACGTAAACCGGGGTGGTCAAGTTGTGCTCGTAGACGGATTGAATCTCCGTCAGTCCTCTAGGTTAAGACTTATTTTGCAGTTAAGCCTTGAAAGGAAGCCCAGCCACCGTGTTGCTGGAGTTTTAGTGTTTAGACATTGTGATGATACTCTGGATTACTGGGCCGGGGAGAGTGGACTCACCGGCCTGAGTGCCTCAGAAGAAGGGTACACAGGGAAGCAGCCTTGAGTGTGAAGAAGGACTCACCGTGATAGAAGATCGCAAAGAACCAACCCACGATCCCACCCGGTAAGGTGGGTTGCTTGGGTACGTACGCTCCTCGTTAGACAAAAAAAGGAGTGGCCAATCTCGAGAACAGACTGTAATAAATCCCAGCTTTGCAAATATTAATAAAATTATTAACCGCTGTCGAGAGAATGAATCTCTTATCTCTAATTTTTTCTTAAGCTGGCTTAAGGCTGTGGCAAGTTCAAGGTGTTGCAGCCAAGAGGCGATCGTAAAGAACTTCTACATTTCTTCGTCAATGATTTCAGGACTACACATACTCTGTACACACACAGAGTACATAGTGTGTACTCTGTCTTTATCTACCCTATCAGTTCCTTTGAGAATGTTGTATGTGGTGATCATGTCGCCTCTAACTCTTCTCTCTTCCAGATGCACTGAAGAGTATACTTAATACTTCATCTTAATGTGATGGACTTACTAACGGACTTCCGTTAGTAAGTGTTCTATAAACACCAATTTGATCATATTTCTTTCATATCTCTGAGTCACTGTAACCAAAAATGTAAGACTTTTATTGATTTCTCTCTCAGCTATGAATTTAGTTGAAGGAACCGGTCGTCCGAGCGGACAGCACACTGGACTTGTGATCCTGTGGTCCTGGGTTCGATCCCAGGCGCCGGCGAGAAACAATGGGCAGAGTTTCTTTCACCCTATGCCCCTGTTACCTAGTAAAATTGGTACCTGGGTGTTAGTCAGCTGTCACAGGCTGCTTCCTGGGGGTGGAGGCCAGGTCGAGGACCGGGCCGCGGGGACACTAAAAGCCCCGAAATCATCTCAAGATAACCTCAAGATAACCAACATATTGAATTTAGAAGAAATTTATTATTGTCTTGTGAGTCCGGCCACAGGCTATAAACATTATCAACAAGACGATACCACTCAGTACCGGCAGGTAATATACCAGACAAAATGTTAAACTGGTGCCCAACCAGGATTTTACCCGCATGCCAGAGTGTAGGCGGGCCAATCGTAAGATCCTGATTGGGCACCAGTTCGGGTGGCCAGAACCTCCCAATAAGTTCTGTTCTAGGTTAGTTGGTTTATGTCCTATCGTGGCTGAGTGGGTTAAGGCAGGTTCCTAGGGAAACATCAGAACGCATGTTCAAGTCACCCCATTGTCAACGATCAAAGCCGTTGTCAACAGCAAACTGATGTTGACAACGGCTTTGATCGGCCGAAACGTTCATCTCTCTTTCCCATTTCTCTGTGGATTTTCCGCATATATATTAAATATATATTATATATATATATATATTATATATATATATATATATATATATATTATATATTATATATATATATATATATATATATATATATATATATATATATATTATATATATATGTCGTACCTAGTAGCCAGAACGCACTTCTCGGCCTACTATTCAAGGCACGATTTGCCTAATAAGCCAAGTTTTCCTGAATTAATATATTTTCTCTAATTTTTTTCTTATGAAATG
>NC_091176.1:16549537-16682037 GCF_040958095.1 Procambarus clarkii | reverse complement strand
CACACACACACACACACACACACACACACACACACACACACACACACACACACACACACACAAAGCAGCTTACGTAGTCCCGTTATACAAGAAAGGGGATAGACAGGAGGCACTGAACTACAGTCTAGTGTCCCTACCCTGCATACCATGCAAGCTGATAGAGAAGATTGTGCGAAGAAAGCTAGTGGAATATCTGGAGCGAAAGACCTTTGTAACACAGTATCAACATGGGTTCAGGGATGGCAGGTCCTGCCTCACAGGGTTACTTGAATTCTACGATCAGGCAAGAAAGAGAATGGTGGGCAGAATGCATATTTTTGGATTGCCAGAAAGCCTTTGATACAGTACCATACAAGAGGCTCGTGAAAAAGCTGGAGATGCAGGCTGGAGTGAAAGGGAAGGTACTCCATTGGATAAAGGAGTACCTAAGCAACAGGAGACAACGAGTCAATGTGAGAGATGAGGTCTCAGATTGGCGAGACGTTACGAGTGGAGTCCCGCAGGGGTCAGTCCATGGACCTATACTGTTTCTGATATATGTAAATTATCTCCCAGAAGTTATAGACTCGTTTCTCTCAATGTTTGCTGATGATGCAAACATTATGAGAATTGAAACAGAGGATGATAGTAGGAGGCGACAAGATGACCTAGACAGATTGAGTGAAAGGTTTAACAAATGGCTGTTGAAGTTCAGCCCGAGTAAACGCAAAGTAATGAAACTAGGTGGTGGAAATAGGAGGCCAAACACAGGATACAGAATAGGAGATGAAGTACTTAATGAAACGGACATAGAGAAAGATCTAGGAGTTGATATCACACCAAACCTCTCTCCTGAAGCCCACATAAAAAGAATAACGTCTGCAGCATATGCGAGGCTGGCTAACATCAGAACAGCCTTCAGAAACCTGTGTAAGGAATCATTCAGAATCTTGTATACCACATATGTAAGACCAATTCTGGAGTATGCGGCCCCAGCACTGGAGCCCGTACCTTGTCAAGCACATGACGAAGCTGTAAAAAGTTCAATGGTATGCCACTAGACTAGTCCCAGAACTAAGAGGCATGAGTTACAAGGAAAGGCTGCGGAAAATGCACCTTACGACACTGGAAGACAGAAGAGTAAGGGGGCCATGATCACAACCTACAAAATCCTCAGGGGAATCGCCCGGATAGACAAGGATAAACTATTCAACACAGGTGGTACGCGAACAAGACGGACACAGGTGGAAACTGGGTACCCACATGAGCCACAGGGACGTTAGAAAGAATTTTTTCAGTGTCAAAGTAATTAACAGATGGAATGCATTAGGCAGTGATGTGGTGGAGGCTGACTCCTTACACAGTTTCAGGTGTAGATATGACAGAGCCCAGTAGGCTCAGGAATCTGTACACCAGTAGACTGACAGTTGAGAGGCGGGACCAAAGAGCCAAAGCCCAACCTAAGCAACCACAACTAGATGAGTACACACACCGTTCACAACCAAAGATATACGAAATAATGGGGAAAATTCTTCGCTTGAACTCGTGTCAAAACGAGATCCTGGTGCCCCGCATTCAGAACTGTTTACCATCTGTGGCGGCGTCCAAGCACAGCCTCAATGGAAGGTACTGCAGCGCCTTCAGCCCAGACCAGGATGAAAGGTGCTCGGGCACCAGGCTTTGGGACGCCAGCCTCCCATGTAAACAAAGACGTTTTTCTGTGCGCATGTATGGCTCGACATTGTTTTTTGTTTGTGAGAGACGTGAGTGAGATATATAGAGTGAAAAGGTCGGAGAGTGTGGGGAAAGAAGAGTAAACAGGGGGTTAAAAAAAAAAAAGGGAATGAGGCGAGAAAGAGATGGGAACGAAGAGACTTGAAGGGATATAATGATGGATGGAAAATATCCTATCTCTCTGAAATGAGTATTTGAATATACTTTAGAAAAAAGAGAGAGAAAGAGATAAGTAGGGCAGAACGAGATACAGAGAAAGGGGGGCTTCGTGAAATAGATGGGGGGGGGGGGTACAAGAGAGAAAGAGGTATATATATATATATATATATATATATATATATATATATATATATATATATATATATATATATATATATATATATATATATATATATATATATCGAGAGGGTTGGAGAACATGGGAAAGCCAGATAAGAGAATACACCTTCTCAACTCTGAAGTCACACCCACATAAAAGAGATCAGGATAACCGAGCAAAGGCTCTCACTCTTCGCCAGCTTACCATACTGTTGTGTAAAACAACAGCACTCTAGCGTGGTGTGAAAAAACATAGTAGTAACATCATGCCGTTGGGTAAAACAGCCTGAGAGTAGCATCATGCTTTTTGCAAAAGTCTGGTAGAACAATTGCTGAGAGAGAGAGAGAGAGAGAGAGAGAGAGAGAGAGAGAGAGAGAGAGAGAGAGAGAGAGAGAGAGAGAGAGAGAGAGAGAGAGAGAGAGAGAGAGAGAGAAAAGGCATTGAGGGGAAGAGTGTGCACGTTAGGGTGAAATAGTGAGAGGACTTATGTGCGAGAAGAGAGGGGTGGGGTGTGTGAGCAGGGTGTGGTGAGAAAGCGAGAGAGAGAGAGAGAGAGAGAGAGAGAGAGAGAGAGAGAGAGAAAGAGGGGGGACGGTTTGGTGAGTGTACGCAGCTAAAGTAATTCTCAGATACGTGTAGAGATGAAAAAAGGAATATGACACGGAAAGCATGTAAACATAACTATTGTCATTTTACACAAAATCTTAAGGAAATAGTGAAAACATCAAAGCCATAAATATACATATGGGTGGTATGTATACACCCATCAGCCTCATACAAGGAAAACTTTCAAACTTTACATGTAGGAACCCAAAAATATTGGAATGTACGAATCTCTCGATTTTTGCATTTTTAAGATTGAGAGATATCGCAAAACTGAAATTAAAATGACAGAGATAGCAGTTCTGGTTTCAGTCTGGTTTGCTTTTCAAACTTTATAGTTTAAACAACACACACACACACACACACACACACACACACACACACACACACACACACACACACACACACACACACACACACACACACACATATATATATATATATATATATATATATATATATA
Source organism: Procambarus clarkii (assembly GCF_040958095.1). Taxonomy (NCBI): domain Eukaryota; kingdom Metazoa; phylum Arthropoda; class Malacostraca; order Decapoda; family Cambaridae; genus Procambarus; species Procambarus clarkii. Next base: position 16,678,939 of record NC_091176.1, on the reverse strand, counting down.
TATATATATATATATATATATATATGAATGGGTAACCAGCAGTGCCTGGATAGATCCAGTGAAGTATCCATACATTTGTCAATATATTCCTGGGGTCCCGGTAGTACAGTCGGCTTCGCTCTCGGCTCACACTCGAGAATTCTGGGATTGAATCCCTGGCGAGGACAGTAACGGTTGGGCGCATTTCCAATCACGTTATAGGAAATTATCCTCCGATCTCTCTGCTTTGTGCAATATACCCCTGGCGTACATGAGGGCTGGACGTGAGAGAGATATTTATAGTAAATAAATAAATAAAATTTATTATAAATAAATAACTTCTAACACTCAGGAATGTTGGGTGTGGGATGGTAAGTTTCATTCACACACACATGAGAGTTTTAAAACATTTTTTTAAGTTTAAACAAATATCGTTTCAACGTTTTCTTCAACAGGAAATATATTTTTTTTCCGATGGCTCCTCGAATGAATAGAAAACTGGATAATTTTTTCCAGTAATCTGTATTGTAAATTTGATATTAAGACTTCATTAAAGAGTGTTTAAGCAATTTATTTACAGTTAAAAATACCAAAAGAGCGACAAAAAACTAACACACCAAATCTTAACCAAATGAATAGCGAATCAGCTGTCAGATCACAGGGATGCTGTGATCACTTAGCTTGGAGGCAATAATCCAATCTCCTCTGGCGCCTCCCTCCCTTTCCATCCCTTCTCTCTCTCTCTCTCTCTCTCTCTCTCTCTCTCTCTCTCTCTCTCTCTCTCTCTCTCTCTCTCTCTCTCTCTCTCTCTCTCTCTCTCTCTCTCTCTCTTCTCTTTCTCTTCCCTCTCCCTGTCTCTCTATCTCTTTTTTTCCTCTCGTTCGCTCTCCCTTCCAACACCACCGCCCAATAACAAAGGGTTTCGAACCGTGGCTGGGTGCACGAGTAATCGTGATCCCTGGCCACGAAGACAACCACAGTAAGCATTAACCTCACTGGGGTTGCAGGGATGGCAGGGGTTGCAGGGGGGTTGCAGGGATGGCAGGGGTTGCAGGGGGGGTTGCAGGGATTGCAGGGGTTGCAGGGGGGGTTGCAGGGATGGCAGGGGTTGCAGGGGGGGTTGCAGGGATGGCAGGGGTTGCAGGGGGGGTTGCAGGGATGGCAGGGGTTGCAGGGATGGCCCTCACCTGGCTCCTGGGATGGGCCGTAAAATGCGCAATTGTAAATCAGTTTTTTTCCCCACCGAAGACTTTTATTTTTGTTTTTGTTTTTTAGCTCTGCTTGTCAGTGATTTATGTTTTTTGTTTCATTCTGTTCGCCAATGTCTCTTTCAATTTCATCAATCTCTTTCACTGTCTTTATCTATTTGTTTACACGTTCTTTCGTTCATTCTTTTATTTGCTTCTACTTGCTTTGGGGGATTGCTTGTGATTCTAGCTTGTGTTTTCAGGACAGATATACTTACCTAGATATACTTTCCCAAATATACTTAGCCTCGTTGTGCTTTCAGGGTCGAACATTAGAGCCTCGCAAATCGAACACTTCGTAGTTCAATGTATCTGACTTCATTCCTTTGTTTTACTTATCAAATTATTTTAATCTGCCTATTGAATTAGCTTCTGCTACTACTTATTCAAACCAATTTTCCCTTAGGTACAATTCAGGAGCTGAAAACGTTCATACTGACGTCTTCGTAATTTTTTTTTCGATATTGCACCTCTGTCGAATTGCAGCTGAGTGGACAGCGCTTCGGATTCGTAGTCCTGAGGTTCCGGGTTCGATTCCCCGGTGGGGGCGGAGACAAATGGGCAAAATGTTTCTTTCACCCCTGATGCTCCTGATACCTAGTAGTAAATAGGTACCTATGAGTTAGACAGCTGTTACGGGCTGCTTCCTGGGGATGTGTAACAAAAAGGAGGCCTGGTCGAGGACCGGGCCGCGGGGACGCTAATGCCCCGAAATTCATCTCAAGATAACCTCAAGAAGATAACTAGTTCTGCAGTTCCTATCATTGAGTTTTGCTTCTTCTAACAGCATTGTTAATTTCTCTTAAATTTTCTGTGCAGTTATCATGTCACCAGTGAGACTTTTTATCCTTGCCTTCTATCCTTCAGTGTGGTAAGATTTAGTTCCCTTAGGACTCTTTCCTCTTCCGTTATTCAGTCCAAAAACGAGTCCTTGTTGCATATCTTTGTTTCTTCCAAGTTCCGTATTGTTCACTTTCATGGGAGGAGTGGGGGGGGGGGGGAATCCATGCTGAGGATGCATACTAGTACAGTGGGTACTCATGTAGGTTGTATATAGACTCAAGAAGGTCTATGAAGGCTGCACGATATTCGGTGAATGTGAGCTTTCGTCATTAGATTTCGGGTCATGTCTACTCTCAGACTTTCCCTTAACTCTATAGATTTTCGAGTCTCCACACTCATGTCCCTAACATAACCTTACATTTGGCTGGATTAAAATCAATCTGCCTTTTTTCAGGCCTCGTCTGAAGTGTGTCATTATCTCCTAGCAGGGATCACGGTCCCACCTGTTCTGACTCTTCATAGGGCATTGCATTATCAGCAAATATGGAAACGAAAAAATAGTAATTGCCTATGAACTGAAACGTTTCCTCTCTCTCGTTTCAATATCTCTCTTCTCACTGCAGCCCATTACTTCCTTCCTGGGAAGTGCTCTCCCATGAACTTCAGGATTCGTGAGAGAGAGAGAGAGAGAGCGAGAGAGAGAGAGAGAGAGAGAGAGAGAGAGAGAGAGAGAGAGAGAGAGAGAGAGAGAGAGAGAGAGAGAGAGAGAGAGAGAGAGAAAAAGAAAGATGCTTTTGTTGTGGTTGTTATCAGCATTCATCATCAAATCTAAAATAACTATTATAAACAATTTAGGCATATTTAAAATTGATAATATCAATATCTTATTACTTTAAAGAAGGGTTTAAAGGTTTAAGAAAATTCTGACATTTTTAATATTTACATTTAACTCGTGAAATAAAACGAAGTCACAAGAAAATTTATTTTCAAACAAAATGAACTCACAATATACAGTAAACTAAAATGAATCATACTTTCCACTCATACTCATATTGTATAGTAAAACATGTTAATTGACTAAACACATGGATTGGTGTTGAGTTTAAGGCATATCAACTGCTGACGAAATACTAATTTCTCCACAATAGCGTGTGGAGGGGTTCCTTTCAACATACTTTGGGCGTTTATCACAGACAAATGTGACGCACCTTCTCGATGTTTGATTCAGTTATATCACACAAATTATTCAGCACTAGGTGCAGGCGATGAGTCACAATAACGTGGCTGAAGTAGTTTGACCAGGCCACACACTAGAAGGTGAAGGGACGACGACGTTTCAGGTCCGTCCTGGACCATTCTCTAGTCGATTGTGAATGGTCCAGGACGGACCGAAACGTCGTCGTCCCTTCACCTTCTAGTGTGATGGTCTGGTCAAATTCAGCACTAGAAAAAACTATGAAAGGCAAAAAGTTCAAAGTTGGACATTCAAAAAATAAACATCGGATAGAAGCTTCAAAATCAACACAGCTAGAAAATAGATCTTAATATTTTTTGTACTAACCTGTTTTTAAAACCTTAATCGGTTTTCATTGTTGAATATCCAATTTTTGGCAATACTTTAGTTTTCTACATATGAAAAATAATGAAAAAATTATTTTACAATAACTTTATTAACAGATAATAGTTGTCTGAATCTGTTCTTAATTGGTATTTCAGATCTGGTGATGAATGTTGGTCCTTCAAAACATAATGATGAATTGTAATAATAATCTTGCAATTGCATTATGCTTGCTGTCGCCTAGGATCTGATTTTTATATAAGAATACAATTAACCAAGTGAGCACACCAACTAATGTACCACAATGCTCACATAAAAATTATAAAGGGAGATGGCTGAACTCTGGTCAACCCATCCTCCTAGCAGACCGTTGATTTTTAACGTATACTCTACCTAAGGCTAGAAATTATCGTACTAGAAAAATGGTAGCGGCTGGCGAAACTGACATACTGTCACGTTTTTTGTTTTTGGGTCCTTGTGTAGGTTAGGATAAGGCGACTTTTGTATTACAGTTTCTAGACGTTGGGAAATCTTCGGAGGATGGGCTGCTCTCTGATAGCCTTCCCCTCCTCTCAAGACCTTCCCAGGCTCCAAAATCAGCCAGTAGTGAACCCTTCCCCAAAAAAGCTACAATAACACAATAATGACTTTTCCTTCATTGCTCTTGTCGGGGACGTGAACCTCCAACCAGCATGGACGCAATTGTAAATATGGAGCTGTGATTTGAAGCTCATTCCTTAATCTCACTATTAGGAAAGTACAGATTATCCCATTTTTTATTTTTTATTTTTACACTTTAAAAAACAAAGACTTACATATTTTTTAATTTTGCCCTCGTGTGACACGTATACAATTTCTATATTTTGAAGTTTCGTAAAAAGCAATGTTTTTTTTTACCGTCAGAGAGCCAATTAATGATTAGCCATTTCCATGGCTGGGAGCAGAGCGAGCGAGACCCAGTCGGCGTGTACACACACATCAAGAGATCAGCTTCACTTTATACACTAACGAGCCGTGAACCTCCCTCTTTAACCTACTTTTTTATTTTTATATTACACATTTGTCTAGTTCAGATTGTATCTTTTTTCCCCGATTCTCACTCTCATCGCCCTCTTCCTTATCTCTTGCTTTGATTTTCTCTCTATATTTAATTTTCTGTTTCTCTATCAGTGTGTGTGTGTGTGTGTGTGTGTGTGTGTGTGTGTGTTTCTCCTGTCCTCTCCATACCCATTTCAGTCTTTTAATGCACAGGTTACTGAATTTACTGAGTTCGTCTTTTGCCGTTCAGGAGGGATATTTCTCTGGTCTTTCCTGCTTGAGGGGAAGCCAAGGGGAGATTCCAGTCTCCCCTCTCTCGCACTCAGTTCTTGATACATAATTTTCCCCTCTGATTCAGTATTAAATCCATGGAGCCACGAGACCTTCGCCGGGGATTAATCTGCGCAAAACGAGACATATACAAGTGCAATGGTGGTATGCGTGTGCTGTTTTACTTGTACATTTATATGCAGTGAATAAGGTGATTAGAGAGTATTTAAGCCCCCGAGACACACAGACCGCAGTTCGTCCAGCCACAGACAGAGGGAAGAGGCCCACAACTACGTAATGGGGATATGAAAATTGAAATTTATTATTCCTTATATTGATAATTTCGCCTTGAAATGACTAATATCACTGACCGTGTTGTCAGCTTCTCATCTAAGAGAGGAATGCAGGAGGAGAAAGGAATCTCGGAATCAGAATTGGTAATTGCAAATAAGAATGCAGGATCTGACTGCTATATATGAATAGTCTAAATTCTCGAAGAGCTTTCTGAATAATTTGATTAACTGACTGAAGTGCTAGTCGTTAGGTATGTAGAGCTCAGTAAAGAGCACGCGAAAATGTAAACTCTTTACTGATGCTCTTTAGTGATAGTGAGTTATTTCGCATTGAGGGAGCCCTCATACACTGCGGTATTATGCAGAATAAGCCAATATCAAAGTCAAGCGAGATGGGTTCAACTATCGCGTTTCTTAACACTGTCCCACCTGCATGAGGGCGTTACAAAATAATAATATTATTAACATTATTTTTATAATCACTTTTTATGATTATGATTTATAATTCTCGAAATGCAGTTTCTCGTATGTATTGTTTTGTTTATATTAAAACATAAAGCTGTATTGCTTCATTAATTCGACTGTTTACGTTATATTTAAAGGAACTGAAGCTTCAACATCACTCTTCCCCCCCCAGGTGGCTTTAGTCACCGCTCCTTCAAGTAGTATTCAAGTGTAACATATCTGGCGATATGTTCTTCAGACTGATTTTTGTTTTACTTGCTTTCTACGGGGCCAGCCATTGTTTTGATAGGAAGTTTATCTCTGTTGTGGCATATCTGAAGCGGCACGCATATATGTACGGTGAAGTAATGGAGATTCAGGTGATCCTGCCATCTGAACTTACCTCATGTCAAGATTGACGGAGGTCTATAAACAGCATGTGGATTCCCTCGTAACTCCATGCCTACAAAGTCCACTTCCGGGAGCTGTGGCTGGACCTCCAAACCTTTTTGGAGGTCCTTTATTTTTTTAACTCGGATATCCGTAGAGCTACATAAAGCAACTCTGTCAGAACTCCAAATTGATATGTGAAATCATGTTACATTCTACAGGAATCACTAATCACAGTCGGTACGCATTTCTGGAAGCGTCATATGGGCCATTCAACAGTGAGATACCACCCTGATAACCACTTGTAATCATGTGCCCTTTATAAAATCATTTTACTGAGGTCCCTTACAGTTCAACTATCTAGCCCCCCAATAGGTCGGTAATTAACGTTTGTTTCCCCTGTCCTTCAGGTTCGGCGACGGAGTTCCAGAAGTTCCGAATGACGCCACACAGCGTGGAAGTGAAGGAGGGAGAGGACGTGTTCCTGCAGTGTGCCGTCGACAACCAGCAAGGCAAGGCCCAGTGGACTAAGGACGGCTTTGCTCTCGGTAAGTCTGGCTCCCAAGAGCAGCTCTCTGTGTGTGCTGGGGAATGTATTTTATTCGTAGAAGTCCTCTTGTTTTTATGAGTCTTTTCTCTCTCTCTCTCTCTCTCTCTCTCTCTCTCTCTCTCTCTCTCTCTCTCTCTCTCTCTCTCTCTCTCTCTCTCTCTCTCTCTCTCTCTCTCTCGCTCTCTCTCTCTCTCTCTCGCTCTCTCTCTTAATCTATCTCAATCGCTTCGCCTTTCTCATTTGCTAATACAAATAACACTTTAATTAGAATTTTTGTCAAGAGTGAGAAAGGTTTACAAAGCTCTCAAGAGACGGCACTGTGTCTTTAATATGCATGAGGAGATTCTGGAGGCTTTACACAGAAGTCACAAGGCTTCTGCTCGAAACCGGCACTTTATAAAGCCTCTTACTTTTTCAGACTAACTTTTGTGCGTGCGCAATTACTTTTTTGTACGGTGTTGTGATGTCAAAGAATCTTTATGTTAGTTTTTAGTTTACATATATAGTGTGTGTTTGTGTGTTTGTGTGTGTGTGTGTGTGTGTGTGTGTGTGTGTGTGTGTGTGTGTGTGTGTGTGTGTGTGTGTGTCTTTGTGTGTTTGTGTGTGTGTGTGTGTCTTTGTGTGTTTGTGTGTGTGTGTGTGTGAGAGAGAGAGAGAGAGAGAGAGAGAGAGAGAGAGAGAGAGAGAGAGAGAGAGAGAGAGAGAGAGAGAGAGAGAGAGAGAGAGAGAGAGAGAGAGAGAGAGAGAGAGTGAGAGAGACTGTCTGTCTACTTGCTTAGAAATATAATAAGTTAAATAGAGGTCAAACCACGTTTGCTAAGAGCCCTACACAGTGGTTATACTCTGCTTGTTGTAAAGCTAAGTTTTACAATAGCATTAATCGTCTCATTTACCGCCATTCAACCACATAAAGGTCGACCAATAGCCTTCCATCACAGAAAGGATTTTTTGGCAAAGACCTATGAAGGGTAACCGGACCGTGTACAAACTATTTACGTCAGGAGATGGAATTCTGGCCAACACTGAAACCCATGACGTTTGAATTACAAGCGGGTACTGTACTGTTATGCGCAATGCTGCCGGACGGCTGTCGGCCGGACTACCGCTGCTGGACGAACAGCCAGGTTGACCAGTCCAGCAACGAGGAGGCCTGGTCGAGGACCGAGCCGCGCGGACGGTAAGCCCCGAAATCATCGCAAGGGAACCACAAGGTATGCTCAGGATTGCCACAGACAGCAACACAGAGTGCCTACGGATGTGTCAAGTAATAAACAAGCAGGCCATAGTGTGGTTACTTGTAATTGATACGCATTGTTCCTACCCAAAAAAAAGATGCACAAGAAATCAGAGCAGAAAGCCAAAAAAAAGTGTAACCAGCACTAGCTTTCCTGTGGAATCAGTTACCCTAATCCACCTCAATAACCTAAATATGGCTGTCGAACATGTTTGAGATCCTGTGAAGATCCTGTACTCTATGTAGTTACCTTCATGTAGCTACTACACTGGGCAGTATTGAACATGATATCTTGTTGAATGTATTGTGTAGCTAAAGTCAGCCTGTATGTGAGAGTCGCCGTGGGAATTTTTTCTCTTTAAACTGCCGAGTCTTTGGTAATTTTAATTGAGAGGAAACGTCGTGCATCTGCTGCTACTTAAGGGTAAGATTATGTAGTCACTCAACTACCATAGATAAGATTTATATATCACCACATTTACCACTTCAGTATGTTTGACATCTCACCACACACACACACACACACACACACACACACACACACACACACACACACACACACACACACACACACACACACACACACACAGTATCATTCGCCTTTCACCGCACTGTAAAGCACACTCGGTAATACACTTATAAAGTACTTTGATGAGAGCGAATTATAAGTGATCCCGTGTGTCTTTAACACTTACACTCTATTTTTTTAACTTGTATAAGTGCAGTTTAACCCAATATTGCAGCGCCTCGCGATCCCATACACGTCAGCAACACTTAAAGGATAACTTTCCGCTCTACTTCACACTTAAGCTCTGGCCATTTGCAAGTGCCACCAGAATGTTAAGTGAGCAGTTATGGAGGGAGGAGACGGGGGTGAGTTTGGATAGATAAGGAGTGGGGGGGGGGGGAAGAACGATTGGAGGTAGGAGAAGGAGGAGGGGGAGGGAATTGAGGAAGAGGGAGGCGGAGGATTTAGAGAGAGAGAGGAGGATAAGTGTGGAGAAAAGGGTGGAGAAAGCGGAGGAAGAAAGGGGCAAGGGGAATTTAACTTGATTGAGATGACATTCTTCCCCTCATTTTTCCCCTTCATCTTTAAATCCTTCAGCCCTCCCTCCCTCCCTCCGTCCCTCCCTCCTGCCTTCCTTCTCCCTCCTTCTCTTCAGCAAAACTCCTTAATGAGGATTCACGAGCGACATTTCTTGCATGTCCAAGGATGCAAATGCCTCACCGTCGGCGGCCGCCTGAGTTACTCCAACAAAACTGCAGTCCAAACCCTTCCGTTCTCATAGTGTTTTGTCGGTCACTGTGTCTTAAGGTCTCTTGCCAGCCACTTTGTCTATGAGGTTATTTATGTTCATTGTGTTGTGAGTAGTTAGGCTGGGTGAGTTATGATTGGTTAAGAAGGGGAAGGGATCTATCGAGAGAAAGAGCCAAACCATTACTGGTGCCCAACCACTTGGACGGTCGAGGATTGAACACCGACCTGCATGAAGCGAGACCATCGCGTTACCGTCCAGTCCTAGTGGTGGGACGTGAGTGGTTGGGATGGGTGTTGTTGTGTCAAAGTTGTGATTATTGGTTAATAAATTGAGAATGACTAGGGAATTGTGACGTGAAAAATTGTGGATTGCCTTACTATGAAAAGATGTATATGGCTTTGGTGAATTATTCTGTGGTTGAGTTGTTGTCTGAGTCTGTGTTGAATGGTTTAATAAACCGTTTAGTGATGTGTATTAATAAGATAATGTGAGTAGAGAGAAAGTAGTGATGAACGTGGAGAAGATGCTATGAGATGCTAATAGTGATGTACATTCCAGACAAAACTGCATATACTTCACCAAAAGTCCAGAAGTAATTTTGGCCAGGATTTGTCCACTGTTAAAAATCATATATGGTACGCAAAAATGAATTATTATCAGAGCATAACAAAATAATATAAATTGTTGAAGTTTATAGCACGATATAATGAAAAATTCGAATGAATATTTATTTTATTAATGTAATCCATATCGACGATTATTTTTGATAAATATCTTAATGCTTTAGCATCGGATTGGCTGACCGTTGTGCTGTATTTATTATTTGTGAAGCTTTTTGACTGCATGGGTCCCTACCTACCTACCTACCCTTCTCCCTCCCTCCCTCCCTCCCTCTCTCTTGCTCTCACTATTTCAATGTGAACAGACATAGAAAAAAATAATGAATGAACATGAGAGAGACGGAGACAAAGCGGGATCACAGCCCGGCTGCTGAGTAAACTACTCTCATCTAGAGTAAATAACAGCCCTTCCTTATGATAAACAAAAGGTTTTCTCTACCTTAAACAACCCTCGCACACAACGAGCAGCCCTCATAAATCAAGTAGCATAACCTCTACATCCTGCGAAATGAACAGCTCTCCTAAGCAAAAATAGCCTTCTTAAAAAAACTAGAAAAGCCTTCCTCACCAAAAAATCAGCCCCATTCCTCAATAATAAACAGAATTACAACAACAGCAAAAGAAGATTCATCACTACTAAATTAGATGAGATCTCTCAAATTAAAAAAGGTAAGTCCTCCTCCGAGTTAAAAAGTATCCTTATCAACACAGGGGAGCTGCCCCCCTTTCAGGAAATAAAACGCTTTCGCCCATAGAAACCAGTACACTGAAACCAATTCAACCACTACACAGAAACCAGAAAAACCAGTACAGGAACAATTCTCACCTATAGGATGGAAACCGCACCCACCCACGAATATAACTCATGGAACACAAAACAGGGGTTCCATAAAAAAAAATAGCAGCTGTTCCCTAAAATTACATCTGTCCTCTTTGGAAAAACCACTTCTCTACACAAAAAAGCCCTTTCCACTAAGGAGAACAGCCTACACAAAGAACACCCCCTACCCCCCTCTAGAAAAGGATGCTCTTTCTCTCCACAAACATACAAATAACACCCTCAAATGCAAGAAAAAAACAGCGCTACTTCACAAAAAAAGCAGCTTTGCACCACAAATGTCCTTTTCCACAAAAACAGAACAACCCTTTAAACAAACAAACAAAAAATGTTCACCCCTTCACATAAAAAAAGGTACAAACTTTTACCCCCAACAAAAGCAAACATCAAGCCCTTCTAGTAAATCCAGGTACAATATTCTGCCTTTAACTTCACTGGTAATACCGCCGAGGCTAATCAGAACTTTGAGTGTATCGACGATGACAATCAGGGAAACTATTTCACAAAGTGATCTCGCTCATCAAGTCTCTGTGTACACGAACTATTTCCACGGTATTTTGGGGGAGGAAATTGTTGGCTCTTCCTCGTCGGCGGCGGCTCCATGTTTCAAACATCTTTGTTTAATTGTTATAATGGTGATCGGGTGTTTGTTTCTCAATATGATGTTTGGGTGATGTTACGGTTGCTCTTACTGGATACGTATTTACAGGAGGGATGTAGGTAGTAGTAGTAGTAGTTGTAGAGGCACAATAAATGGGAGGAGGAGGAGGAGGTTGTAGCAGCGATTGTAGAAGCATTGATGCTTGTTGCAATCCCACTGCAGAATATGTATTAATTGCCTGTTGCAAAGCCTTCTGTTTTGGCCTCCTTAATTACTTACTTAAAGCCTACAGCAATAGCTGCATATATTGCTTGTTGCAGGTCTCTTGTAGTAACTATATTAATCGTCTGGAGTAAGATAACTGAAGTGGCTGCATTAATTTATGTGCATAAAAGAATACAATAATAAACTGTATCATGGAAAGTAACAGTGTTATTATTTTCAGCCCTATAATATAGCACCCACTACTCCCAGCACCCACTACTTCCAGCACCCACTACTCCCAGCACCCACTACTCCCAGCACCCACTACTCCTAGCACCCACTACTCCCAGCACCCACTACTCCCAGCACCCACTACTCCTAGCACCCACTACTCCCAGCACCGACTACTCCCAGCACCCACTACTTCCAGCACCCACTACTCCCAGCACCCACAACTCCCAGCACCCACTACTCCCAGCACCCACTACTTCCAGCACCCACTACTCCTAGCACCCACTACTCCCAGCACCGACTACTCCCAGCACCCACTACTTCCAGCACCCACTACTCCCAGCACCCACTACTCCTAGCACCCACTACTCCCAGCACCCACTACTCCCAGCACCCACTACTCCTAGCACCCACTACTCCCAGCACCCACTACTCCCAGCACCCACTACTCCCAGCACCCACTACTCCCAGCACCCACAACTCCCAGCACCCACTACTCCCAGCACCCACTACTCCCAGCACCCACTACTCCCAGCACCCACTACTCCCAGCATCCACTACTCCCAGCACCCACTACTCCCAGCACCCACTACTCCCAGCACCTACTACTCCCAGCACCCACTACTCCCAGCACCCACTACTCCCAGCTCCCACTACTCCCAGCTCCCACTACTCCCAGCACCCACTACTCCCAGCACCCACTACTCCCAGCACCCACTACTCTCAGCTCCCACTACTCCCAGCACCCACTACTCCCAGCACCCACTACTCCCAGCACCCACTACTCCCAGCACCCACTACTCCCAGCACCCACTACTCCTAGCACCCACTACTCCCAGCACCCACTACTCCCAGCACCCACTACTCCCAGCACCCACTACTCCCAACACCCACAACTCCCAGCACCCACTACTCCCAGCACCCACAACTCCCAGTATCCATAACTCCCAGCACCCACTACTCTCAGCACCCACTACTCCCAGCACCCACTACTCTCAGCACCCACTACTCCCAGCACCCACAACTCCCAGCACTCCCAACTCCCAGCACCCACTACTCCCAGCATCCACCACTCCCAGCACCCACTACTCCAGGCACTCACTACTCCCAGCACCCACTACTCCCAGCACCCACTACTCCCAGCACTCCCAACTCCCAACATCCACTACTCCCAGCACCCACAACTCCCAGCATCTACAACTCCCAGCATCCACAACTTCCAGCATCCACAACTCCCAGCACCCACTACTCCCAGCACCCACTACTCCCAGCACCCACTACTCCCAGCACCCACTACTCCCAGCACCCACTACTCCCAGCACCCACTACTCCCAGCACCCCCTACTCCCAGCACCCACTACTCCCAGCACCCACTACTCCCAGCACCCACTACTCCCAGCACCCACTACTCCCAGCACCCACTACTCCCAGCACCCACTACTCCCAGCATCCACAACTCCCAGCATCCACAACTCCCAGCACCCACTACTCCCAGCACCCACTACTCCAAGCACCCACTACTCCCAGCACCCACTACTCCCAGCACCCACTACTCCCAGCACCCACTACTCCCAGCATCCACTACTCCCAGCACCCACTACTCCCAGCACCCACTACTCCCAGCACCCACTACTCCCAGCACCCACTACTCCAGGCACTCACTACTCCCAGCACCCACTACTCCCAGCACTCCCAACTCCCAACATCCACTACTCCCAGCACCCACAACTCCCAGCACCCACAACTCCCAGCACCCACTACTCCCAGCACCCACTACTCCCAGCACCCACTACTCCACCATCCCTAACTCCCAGCACCCACTACTCCCAGCACTCCCAACTCCCAACATCCACTACTCCCAGCACCCACAACTCCCAGCACCCACAACTCCCAGCACCCTAACTCCCAGCACCCGATCTCAAAGCACTCCATCTCTCAGCACAGTCTTGTCAATTATCCTCCATAATTACAACTATTAATACCCAGAATGCGACCGTAACGAAAAGCAAATAAACAAAACCCGCTAATTGAAAATATACACTTGCTCCCTAGATCCTTTTATGTTAACTGGCAACAATTTAACCTGATAATTGATTGCATATAACTTCGCTCACCTCTTAATACATAGATCACGCCCCTTTGCCACAGAATCAATGGGGGATCAAATTATGAATTGGGGACTTTTTTGAAGGTGGGCGGGCGGGGGGGTGGGGGGGGTGGGGGGGGGGAAGTTTAGCCACATTGCTAATTGAAAAGAACAAATTGTATTTTGGGTTGTTGTTGTTCATTGTTGATATCGTGTAGCGTGTTTGTTGGGTTCATAATTGATCGATTGATGACAATAATTTCGTGTTTGTTAATGTGATATTTCATGCATTTTCATCTGTGTTTAGTTAAAGGTAGTTGGCGAGAGGTAGTTGTTGATGTTGTTGTTGTAGTGTTTTACTGATGCAGATGAAAGCCAATTTCATCCATGTTTGCGGCTTAGAGGCTTTCAACGTTATTGGAAAGGCTTATTTTATAATACTGTAAGACCAGAGTCACTTTCAGCAATATTAATGTAATGTGATTAAAAAATCGGGGTTTCCCTCATAAGTTAGAAATATAAATTACATTTTTGTGAATAGTTTTATTTGTATCTGACAACCAATCGTCTTAGGTAAGGTATAAGTCAAATGATGACTTTCGTAGATTTTAGTAAGTCAGAATTTGTCTATTATGCTCTGAACCCGACGGTTGATACCTGGTTGATGGGGTTCTGGGAGTTCTTCTACTCCCCAAGCCCGGTCCGAGGCCAGGCTTGACTTCTGAGAGTTTGGTCCACTAGGATGTTGTCTTGGAGCGGCCCGCAGGCCCACATGCCCACCACAGCCCAGTTGATCCGGCACTCCTTGGAGGAAACAATCTAGTGTCCTCTTGAAGATGTCCACGGTTGTTCCGGCAATATTCCTTATGCTCGCTGGGAGTGTGTTGAACAACCGTGGACCTCTGATGTTTATACAGTGTTCTCTGATTGTGCCTATGGCACCCCTGGTCTTCACTGGTTCAATTCTGCATTTTCTTCCATATCGTTCACTCCAGTACGTTGTTATTTTGCTGTGTAGATTTGGGACCTGGCCCTCCAGTATTTTCCATGTGTATATTATTTGGTATCTCTCCCTTGGGTTTGATGATAGTATCTGCAGTACATGTTTGAAACATTATTGAACTCGTTTTCCAGTACTGCTCTTCCCAACCGCCGCTGATCCCAAAGAAACTGTCTTCAATTTAACGCACTGTATGTTCAAAAGATACCTTTTCCCTAATATAGATATACATAATTAAATATTAGAATTGTCTATAGTTACGCCTATGTTTAGTAATATTAGGCGTTTATATTCTGTTGCCAATTATTTGTATCTTCTGTACGTGGATGATGCATTAATAGAGGTACAATTCGAACGTAGGAAGTGAGCGGAGCACTGTTCGTGCAAAGTTCGAACGTAATAATTTGCAAGTAATGTATAAATATTTTTTCATTCATTATAGGGGCAGGATTATTGTATCTATAAGAAGATGTAACTCCAAGCCCACATTACCAGAGCATCACACTAAGAGAATAGCATCACTGGAATTGATTCCAATTTAAGCCATAATTAGAGTATGAAGTTCCAGAGTGAAATCCCATCCTGGAAATTCATAAAGCAATAAACAGAAAGACCTGAAGCTTGCTTCAAAACGGGCATTAAACTTATATGGCCGAGGAATGAGCAATTAAGGAGGGAGACTGAAAAGGTCAGCCCGTCCTCCTAAAATGAAAGCACTTATAGTAACTATTTGCTGGGAAGCACCAATATATATTAGTGATGGATCACCGGAAAGGGGACTTTTATATTACTGAATTTGGACAAACCATAAATTTTTTAACAGCAATATTTCAATCGATCAAGTATATCAAGACTATGTTTACTTCAATCAAGTCACTCACGGCTAGATTGTCTTGATTGCAGTATACAAAAGGATGAAAGGCAAGAAGGATATTATAAGATAAGATGTTAAATATATGATCACAAAACAGAATCAATACAAATTGAATAAGTTAGATTCAGAAATAATTAAGGTATGTTGTTGTTGATTTATGGGCGACGACGTTCAACGACAACATACTTTAATTATTTTTGTATATATTGGTTTAAAACAGAGTCGTTGGGTAATGGAATAAATTGTTAGGTAATATAACAGACATTGTTTCCTTCACCTTCCCCCATTCCACTGCCCCACTCATTCACACCCCCCCTCCCTCCAACATCTCACCCTCACTCAAGCAAAGTGAACCTCCTCCTCCCCTACCTTGCCCCCTAGTCCCCGTCCCCCCTTCCCCCCAACAAGCGATTAACCTGCAACTGACAACCATTTATCCCGTTAATTACTGGAAGTCAGATCTGTTTGTGGGGGTCGAGATTAAACAATAACAAAAATGGTGGTTCGTGCTTCCAGCCCCGCTCCAAAAACCAGGTTTCTGGTCTGTTCGTGAAAAAGTGGATGCGTTTCTAACACTCTCTACCACCCATCTCTTTTTTTTTACCTCTCCTCTCCTCTACTCTCCTCCTTCCCATACACCCGCACCCCTATTCCCTCATTTAGTCCCACCCTTTTTCACTATTTGATCCTGTCCCATATCCACTCCAAAAATCTACCCTCCCATCCTTAAGCTACTATCCTTTCTCTTTCATCCGCTTGTCTACACCCGCATCGCCCGAGTCTCCCCCTTCAAAATTCTTTCACTTTTTTCCTTCCTTACTCTCCCCTTCCCCTTTCTTCCGTCTCTACTATACCCTCTCTCTTCCCTTTACCTTTTCCTTCCTCAAAACTGCAATGTATTTGGTCCCCCCTCATTGGCGCTTCCGGTCAGTTTTCGCTTTTATAATTTTATTATTATTATTATATATATATATATATATATATATATATATATATATATATATATATATATATATATATATATATATATATATATATATATATATATATATATATATGTGTGTGTGTGTGTGTGTGTATGTGTTTACTAGTTGTGTTTTTGCGGGGGTTGAGCTTTGCTCTTTCGGCCCGCCTCTCAACTGTCAATCAACTGTTTACTAACTACTTTTTTTTTTCCCCACACACCACACACACACACACACACCCAGGAAGCAGCCCGTGACAGCTGACTAACTCCCAGGTACCTATTTACTGCTAGGTAACAGGGGCACTTAGGGTGAAAGAAACTTTGCCCATTTGTTTCTGCCTCGTGCGGGAATCGAACCCGCGCCACAGAATTACGAGTCCTGCGCGCTATCCACCAGGCTACGAGGCCCCTTGTGGGTGTGTGTGTGTGTGTGTGTGTGTGTGTGTGTGTGTGTGTGTGTGTGTGTGTGTGTGTGTGTGTGTGTGTGTGTGGACTCACCTAGTTGTGCTTGCGAGGGTTGAGCTTTCCCTATTTGGTCCCGCCTCTCGACTGTCAATCAACTGGTGTACAGATTCTGAGGCCAATTGGGTTCTATCAAATCTACATTTGAAACTGTATATGGAGTCTGCTTTTACCACATCACTGCCTAATTCATTCCATTTGTTAACCACTCTAACACTAAAACAAGATTTCAATGGTCTCTGTAGCTCATTTGGGTACTAAGTTTCCACCTGTGTCCCCTTGTTCGTGTTCCACCCGTGCTGAATAGTTTGTCTTTGTCCAACTTATCAATTCCCCTGAGAATTTTGTAGGTGGATATCATGTCTCCCCTTACTCTTCTGTCTACCAGGGAGGTGTGTGTGTGAACAGCGAGACAGAGTGAGAGAGGCAGATTGAGAAGGTGAGGGAGAAAGGTGTGGACGTCAAGCATTCAGATTATAAGATTAGCAAAAAAATGAATTAGTGAGAAGGGGAGGATAATACAAAGCTAAGAATAAAGTCAAGGAGAGTTGAAAATCAAGAGTGAAGGAAGGAGACCCGAAGACAAGAAGAGTTGCAAGGTGAAGAAGGTTGATGGTTATAATTATCGAGTATATATATATTACTCTGTAAGCATTACACCAATAACCGTCAAATATTGGTGTAGTTGTTAGAGTTCCCTGTACGTTATAGGATGATCCCGGTATGTGGGGGGTTCGAATCCTGGTCGGTTCAAAAGAGTTCTTAGTGATTAATGGTTCGCGCGGTCAAACAGCCTTTGTGTTATAATCTGTTTATGTATTGAAGCACTCGTGTGTTTATGTGTGTGTGTTTGTGTGTGTGTTTGTGTGTGTGTTTGTGTGTGTGTTTATGTGTGTGTGTTTGTGTGTGTATTCGTTTAGTTGTATTTTGCGGGGGTTGAGCTTTGCTCCTTCGGCCCGCCTCTCAACTGTCAATCAACTGTTTACTAGCTATTTTTTTTTCTTCCCCACACCACACACACCCCAGGAAGCAGCCCGTAACAGCTGACTAACTCCCAGGTACCTATTTACTGCTAGGTAACAGGGGGCATTCAGGGTGAAAGAAACTTTGCCCATTTGTTTCTGCCTGGTGCGGGAATCGAACCCGCGCCACAGAATTACGATTCCTGCGCGCTATCTACCAGGCAACCAGGGGCCCCTCAGGGCCTGGTGTGTGTACTCACCTAATTGTACTCACCTAATTGTGCTTGCGGGGGTTGAGCTCTGGCTCTTTGGTCCCGCCTCTCAACCGTCAATCAACTGGTGTACAGATTCCTGAGCCTATTGGGCTCTATCATATCTACATTTGAAACTGTGTATGGAGTCATCCTCCACCACATCACTTCCTAATGCATTCCATTTACTAACTACTCTGACACTGAAAAAGTTCTTTCTAACGTCTCTGTGGCTCTTTGGGTACTCAGCTTCCACCTGTGTCCCCTTGTTCGCGTCCCACCAGTGTTGAATAGTTCATCCTTGTTTACCCGGTCGATTCCCCTGAGGATTTTGTAGGTTGTGATCATGTCCCCCCTTACTCTTCTGTCTTCCAGTGTCGTAAGGTGCATTTCCCGCAGCCTTTCCTCATAACTCATGCCTCTTAGTTCTGGGACTAGTCTAGTAGCATACCTTTGGACTTTTTCCAGCTTCGTCTTGTGCTTGACAAGGTACGGGATACACACCTGTGTGTGTGTGTGTGTGTGTGTGTGTGTGTGTGTGTGTGTGTGTGTACACGTCCGTGGAATCCGATTAAAAGAAATCATCAAATCATTTAATACCAGGAAGTCTCCAGATCGCCTCGGAACGTAGAAACAAACAGCAAACTTACATGAAAACATTTCAGTTGCGCCACCGTTTCAGCGGACCTGTCCTTTCGCTTTAGACACGAATACGTATACTAGATTCGTACCAACTTTATTACGACCTATAAAACACGAAACGCTGTTAATTTAAATTAAATAATAGATGATTTTTTAAAAATGATATTTACACTACGTAGTGGCAGTTCTGAGTCGATGTTTGTGTAGCGTATATTAAATTTCCAACTCTCGCAGCCTGCCTCCAAGTTAAGTTTCTGTGTTGATTTTTGTGCCAGGAGTGAAAAGCGAGTGTGTTTAGAAAAGAAAACAATCAACCAGTAGAGTTTAATCTTTCATGAGCTGCGTTTTCCTGTCCATTTTCTCTCTCTTACTGTCCTTTGTTCTGTATCTCTTTCTTAATGTATTTGATTCTGTATCTCCTATTGTTTCTGTATCACACGTTTTCTCTCTAGTTCTCTTTTTATATTTGTTTACCTTTTTCTTCTACTTCACTCCATGCATCTTGTTCCGTTATATCGCCTCTCTGTCTATTCTTTCCCATCATGTACTTACTATATAGATAGCCACTCTTCTATATCCATTATATCCACATGTCAAATCCCATAATATGTCAACGTATATTTCACCTTTTTACCCCTATCTCTCTATTCCCTCCTCTTCTTGACCCACTTTTTTCCTCATTTGTTCGTTTTTTTTCAATTAACTTTTTATCCCAACTTTCTTCCTCTCTACTTCTCGTCCCATTCTCCATCTACTCCCTATACTAACTCATTTCTCCAACCCTATGAGCATTATATCCACTTCAGCCTTATCTCAACCCTCTTCCTGTTTCCACATATTTCATGTCTCTTTTTCGTATCTTCATTCACTCCCTATCCCAATTCCCACTCGCTCGTAACTACATCCCTATCCTCATTCCTTATCTTTTATCCCATCATTTCTCTCTATCATCCTGATTCCCCTTAACCTTTCATCTTCTTTTCCCCTTCCCACCTTTTCTTTAATTCCTATTCATCTCTATTCCCTCTCCTTCCTTATCTCCACTCCTTCCGTATCTCCACACATAAGAACATGTGAATAGATGACACCGAAAAAAACCTATAGATCCTGGGGATCATTAATTCATAAATGTCCAACCTACGCTTGAAACAATACAACGATCCACCGGCCTGATACGTTACCTGGTAATTTGTTCCCAAGTATCTATAACCAGGTTTCAAACAGTACAAAGGCTTTTCGACTTAACAAATGACCACTTATTCATTTCAGTAATTAGCCTTGTATATGTAGATCAGTAGGCTACTCAATTATGATTTCCCTGTTCGCTGTATCAATTAAGGCTGTTTAAGGAGAAGTTTATTCCCCTTATCAATTAAGACTGTTTAACAGACAAATAGCAGAAAATAATGAAATCGTTTCACAAGCAATGATAAAGAGAATACTAACAATCAATAAAAATCTTATTTAGTATTAGTAAAAAATCGGAAAATAACACAATATTAATGATCTAACAAAATCACAAAGATCTTGAAGGCTGCCGCACCGACCATTATATTTAAGTAACTAATGGAAAAATTATACTCGTCAATACGATGTATTTTTGTGGCTTGGATACGCCTGGACAACCAAACTAATCTGACAGCTTTCTCAAAACTTAAATGTTGAGTCTCAACATTGTGGAATTGAAAACAGTTATTCTCGACAACACTATTTTGCAAAATGTTCCATACTAACTGGACCCGATGGGTTGATATATGTTGAAGTCTATCAATCTGACCCACACTGAATACGATGAACCGTATACGATGATACGTAAATAGTTAGTATACGATGATACGTAAATAGAAATACGATGATACGTATAGTTAATACGATGAACCTTTGTCCATAATTTTTTTTCTGTAATGGAACCATTATATTATGAACTAGGAGGAATACCTGGCATGGTCCGGGGTCTTTCCCCACCATTTCTCTTTTTTCCCCTCCTTTCCCTCCACTTTTTCCCCTCCTCTCAACCTTCCTTCCTTCTCTTGCCTCCTCTTCTTTTCCTCTCCGCCCTCCCCCACTTCCCCTACATGGTGAAGTGGTTGGTCACGGATGAATGACATACATGGGATATTAATGTGGTATTAAATTAATGGGATATTACATTAAGAGTGTGACATGTGGGCAGTATTATGTTATTTTTGCTGCTTCCGTTCCTGTTGCAGGGTCATTCGGTCCTGCTTCTGCATTGGTCCGGGGGTCTTGAAGTCGTTAGAGTGTAATTGTGTATTAACTGGTTATTGATTGCTGGTCTAGATTTTTTTGATATGCAGCGCTTCCCTGACGTCTTATCTTCGATTGTCATTGTATCTATCAATTATTTCGGTGTTGCACGTCAAAATATTCCTAGTGTGAATATCTCGTTGTGTGTGGCGATTATATGTGTGTGATCGAATGTGATTATATCTTCTGTGGTCGAATGCTCAATACCCCATTGAGTAGTGCAGTAGTTTTCTGGTTCTAGCCATTATAGTCATGGAAAAATGTAACATATGCGGATCAACATTGCAATATTTTAAAGCCCCTTCAATCCCCTTTTCTGGTTGAGTGCTCAATAACCGACAATATTAAAAACAATAGATCAGCTCTCGAACCCTGTCCATTGTAGACAGGTGAAAATGTATATATGCTGGATAGTATCGTAAATTAATGCCCACGTCTGTGGTAGAATATATAGAAAATAAAACTCGCTATTCTCTCTAACTCCCTCACTAAAATATGAAAAAGTAAGTCAATGTTTACTGACAGCCACCACTCTGGTCCTTCCAGGCAAGTTATGGAACGTCAGGCTGGTTTTCCTGTCTGTCTGTCTCCATCTCTCTCTTTCTCTCTATCATATATATATATATATATATATATATATATATATATATATATATATATATATATATATATATATATATATATATATATATATATATATATATATATATAACCCATATGTAACTCATTTTTTGTAACAAAGTTCAAATAAAGTAAATATATATGTGTACATACAAAAGAATGGGGGTGGTAGGAGAAGATAATATTAATGTTCAGTGAGAAACCACAAGGTCTCCTCTGAATACTTTTTATTTTCTTCTCCGAGGCTATGGGTCCCCACATTGGCACCAGAGGTGGTACCCTCACAAACTTTTATATATATATATATATATATATATATATATATATATATATATATATATATATATATATATATATATATATATACATACCAATCCACATCGCTCTGTCTCTCTCTCTCTCTCTCTCTCTCTCTCTCTCTCTCTCTCTCTCTCTCTCTCTCTCTGTTTCTCCTCCACACTCTGTCTTACCATCTCTCTCTCTCTCTCCCTTACGGCGTCTCTCACTCCTTGTCGGCTGATTGAGACGTATAGTTGAGTCTAACACAGTTCTATCTTATTTTATATTTTTTTTTCCCTAAAGGAAAAAGAAAAGGAAAAATATACTATTGCCATTTTTTCTGATGTCAGGAATGGCACGAAAGGCAAATCTTCCTCCACACTCACCCAACTGGGCGGCAGCTTTACTGTCATGTGCAGGCTGCACCTACAGTAAGCAAACTTTGGGTACTTCGCCAAGATTCCCAGCAGTATATCAATATGAATGAAGTACTAACACATTTCTTGGACTCCACTGATGGTGTTATATCTGAATTCCGCGATTTTTTCACATTCCATTATATAATGACGCAAAGTATGCGAATAGTTCTGCTGACAGAGTTTACATTTAGTTAAATCTACATCAGCAGATGTTACAAACTCCCAGAGGTACTTGTAGCCGAGCCGAAGCCAAGCAGTGGTAACATCTAGAAGTCTGTTAACCTTATTGGATGACCCATAGACGTGCGGTACTTCCTGCATAACAGAATAATGATAGATGTAGTAACTGGTGTGAATTTCACTTTGCCAGAAGTCTACGGCCTCCAATTGGATTACCAAACTCGACAGTGTGCTCAGAGTCACGTGAAACAGGAGAGTTACCTCACAGCAAACAACGGGAGAGTCACGTGAAACAGGAGAGTTACCTCACAGCAAACAACGGGAGAGTCACGTGAAACAGGAGAGTTACCTCACAGCAAACAACGGGAGAGTCACGTGAAACAGGCACAGACAGTAAATAAAGTGAACACATGTTACATGTTGGTAAATAATTTGTTGTTTACCTCATATTTCAAAACAGAAAACTGAATTAATAAACAAAATATGATTCGGTGTAGAAAAATAATGCAACGAGCACGTTGATGAGTATTTTAGATTATAAAGAAATCACGTAAAATAAACTGAAATATTGAGAATTATATAGAGCAAGGAATATTAATTTTCCAGTCTATTGACGCGACCCCTGTAGCAAGCTCAATAAAACAAGGCTCATATTAGTTCCCTTTCCATGCCAAAATTAATTAGTTCCGACACAACTGCGCAACGAAGACGAAAGATTTAGGAATTTAATTAAAACCACCAAATGCAGAGCGCACGAAAAGTGAAACGTTAGCTGGGGCCTCGTGCCTTAGATTTCATCCCTGGAGTTAATGTTTCATGGAGAGTAAACGACGGTGCATGGCGTGGGAGCCCCAAGAGTCTGCCCTGCTGTGTATAATAAGTCTTTTGGGTTTATGTTTTGGAGCAACAAAGCTCTTTCAGTAACTTGGTATAGTGAGTCTGTGAGGGGGAGGATATGTTGGCTTGTGTCTTAGTATTAGTTTCGTGTGTGTGTGTGTATGTGTGTGTGTGTGTGTGTGTGTGTGTGTGTGTGTGTGTGTGTGTGTGTGTGTGTGTGTGTGTGTGTGTGTGTGTGTGTGTGTGTGTGTGTGTGTACTCACCTAATTGTGTTTGCGGGGGTTGAGCTCTGGCTCTTTGGTCACGCCTCTCAACCGTCAATCAACAGGTGTACAGGTCCCGGAGCCAATTGGACTCTATCATATCTACACTTGAACCTGTGTATGGAGTTTGCCTCCACCTGGTTGTGTGTGTGTGTGTTTGTACTTCAGGACGTAGGTTCGAGCTGTTAGCTCTTTGAACCCGCCTGTTTTACCGTCGGCTGTCTAATGAACCGATAACAAATTTTCTCTATCATAGTTCCTACCTATTTCTCTCTCTCACGCCCACAACTAGGTGAGCCTACATACACAGATGGAACCTAAAGGAGCTGATGAATTACCGAAAGGTCAGAAAGAGCTCGCACGGGATTAAGAGACTTCAATATGTGGAATAGATCTGTCTACGAGTTGGTTGAAGCCAGCTCCACACACAGCTTGAAGTGTAAATATGTTAACGGAATAACAATGAAAGAACAGAGAAAGTGCATTTAACTACGAAATGTTTGTATGATTAGGCTATGAACATTATGTTTTGTTCAACGAGACATATATTGTTTAGTACACACACACACACACACACACACACACACACACACACACACACACACACACACACACAAGGGCAACAGGCTGCTTCGTTCTGTTAAGTACCTGGGGCCAGATTCACGAAAACAGTTAGGCAAACACTTACATCTTTTCTCAATCTTTGGCGGCTTTGTTTCCAATTAGTAAACAGTTAACGAGCTCCGAAGCACCAGGAGGCTTTTTATAGCAATAATAATAGTTGATTGGCACAGTTTTCATGCTTGTAAACTGTTTAATAAATGTAAGCAAAGCCGTCAAAGATTGAGAAAAGATGTACACGTTCGCAAGTGCTTGCGTAAGTGCTTTCGTGAATCTGGCCCCTTGAGCCTCGCCATCTATTTCGTTCTTTTAACTGCTTTCAATCTTTCCTCCTTTCTCGTCCTTTTCACTGCCTGGAACCTCTCCACCTGTCTCGTCCGCTTCGCTGCATGGAACGAAGCGGATTCTCTCTCTCTCTCTCTCTCTCTCTCTCTCTCTCTCTCTCTCTCTCTCTCTCTCTCTCTCTCTCTCTCTCTCTCTCTCTCGTATTGTATCTTCGTGGAGTGCGATACAAAAAACATAACCCAGCGTGTCGAGCCACCTTCAAACAGCGGCCCAGTTTACCGTGGATAATAGTTTACCTTTGTAGGCGATCCTGCTTGTTTGTCCTGCAGGCACCGCCACTGGTCTCTTGCGCCAGGTTCTTGGCTCAGTAGTTCTGGCACTGGTCTCTTACGACGGTGTTTCTGGCTCAGTGAGGCTAGTATTCAGTTCGAACGATGATGCTTTTCGCCCAGTGATGCTGGTACTGATCTCAGGTTGCTAAATAGAGCACCAATTGTTAACAACAATGAAGAGAGGCAACAAGTTAGGATTAAACGTTATTAATGATGACGTTTTGAGGGTAAATGCTTTATTAGATATACCAGAGACAGAGCCAGTGGTCATCAAGAGCTAAGAAGCCCAACGTCACCTTCAGTAAACTATATACCAGACATAGTGGACTTTGCTCACTCGCTTTCTCAATGTTTTCGAACCTTTTTTTGCAAAATATTTGACTACTAAATTCTCTCACAAGTAAGGTCAAAGAGAAGGACTTGAATTTTAATAGGTTCACAAGGAAGCCTATCAGAATGACTCTCAATTGGTACTAGTGTTCCACAGTGTAGTCTGCAGTCTGCCTGGCCCTCTGCTGTGGAATGTCTATTTTAACGATCTACTTAATCTCATTCCTGAAGCCCAAGCCTATGTTGATGACTGCACTCTAACCTTTACACACAGAAAGAAAGAAGTGCTAACTGCTGCAAGACTCATCAATCACAAACTTTCAGCGACTTCTACCTGGGGTAAGAGATGGCAGGTCATAATTCCAGCTGAGATAACACAAATAATGATGATAACTAGACCGCACATTGCAAATCGGGCAGGCTTGTAAATGGGTGCCAAATCCCTAAAGTTCACAGATGAAACTGACATTTTGGGAAGGAAGTTCGACTCTTCAATGACAATGAAAATCCACGTGCTTAACCTAGTACAAAGGTCAGACAGGAAACTTACAGCCCTACGGCTCATCTCACTACTTACATAATAATAATAATTATAATAATAATAATAATTATAATTATAATACACACAGAAATCACAATAACGTGATATATCAAATGAACAAATCCACAAGGGCCTTGATGAGCGTTCGAACCTGTGTGTGGAATTATTCCAGACGCGTTCTAGTCAACTGTACCACACAATGGTCAAATGAATTGCAATTATTTTGACCATGTTGTGGTACAGTTGACTAGAGCGCGTCTGGGATCATCCTGTGCATAGGTTCGAACCCCTCATCTAGGGCCTTGTGGATTTATTCAAATAATAATAATAATTTTTTGCAAGAATGTACAATGGATTGGTGAGACTACATAAGACTGGTATTTTTACATTCATGCAAAGCCACTAACACGAATATCGTTTCGGGAAGCCTTCTTGACAACAAGGGCTGCAAAACCTTTTATGTAGCACAAGTTCCCTCTCATCTAGAGTATGCAGCCCTCTCCTGGATCGCCTGCACCCCCGTCATTCATCATTCTGTTGGACAATATGGAGAGCCGTGCAAGAAGGCTCATCTTTAGTCTTGACCAAGTCTGGTGAGAATGGTCTGAATTACAGACCCTGAATAAGCGTCGTGATGTTGGTGGTCTTATGTTATGAGAACTGTTATTAAGTTCTCAAAGTTCCGCACCTGGTCCAACTCCGTGGACAACCAGTGGTTGGCACCCGTAGCACTAGGCATGGACCCTTCAACAGTCTCATGCTGGAAGTGCCTTTCTCAAAAACATCACTCCATAAGCGATCATTCATTCCTATGCTGACTCGCATCTGGAACTTGTTCGCTCAACAGGTTGATACACGGGAGATCTGTGTATCAACAGGTTGATACACGGGAGATCTGTGTATCAACAGGTTGATACACGGGAGATCTGTGTATCAACAGGTTGATACACAGTTTGCTACAGGCTCATCCTGTTGCGTATATGATTGTTACCTAATGTTGTTAATGAATAAACCTTATTCCTACTGATGCAAATACATTGGCTCATGAAAAAATGGGTCTCAAGGGATAGGCTTCAATTGAGCTGAGGTAGGAATACAGCTCTTGCTTGCAGTTTCACTAGGTTTCTTATATGTTAGTTCCTTTATGATAGTTCTCTATGTGATAATTAGTTTCAAAGTTCATTCTCGTGAAATAAAGGGTTCTCTACGAGCAGGCTTCAGATGAGACGAGAAGGATAACAGCTCTTGCTTGCAGTTTCACTAGGCACGTCACTTGGCCGCCCTTATGAACCCTAGTCTGAGTTAAAAAAAAAAAAAGTTATCCAAAATAATAAATTAACTTGGGAAAACAATGAATTTTTAGTTTAGGGGCAACAATTACCGAGTTTTGGGGATGTGGAATGCAAGTCAGGTTTTGCAAGTAGTAGGAGTGTGTATTATCTATGGCGTAAAATCATTATGTGAAAACCAGTGGAGCATTCCGTGGATTCGAACTAGCGTTCTGGGGTCTTAACAGCCGCGCGTTCAGTGTGTTACCGCGCACGGCTGGAGACTTTGAAGTGCCGGATCAAGTGTGCGTGCACGCGCGCGTGCACGTGTGTGTGTGTGTGTGTGTGTGTGTGTGTGTGTGTGTGTGTGTGTGTGTGTGTGTGTGTGTGTGTGTGTGTGTGTGTAGGTTAATGTTTATCAAATAACGAGAATCGCACTGCTTGTCCTAGTAGGCAAGGCAGATTTTGCATACTTTAAAATATTCCTTCAAACTCAGTATACTCCTATCTGCGTAGACAGACAGGTCTCAACAAGCCCAGATGGATCAGCAAGCATTCCTGGACGAGGTTCATGTCGAGTTTGCAGCGAAAACTGTTAAACGAGCAGTGACCTCAGCGGTATACGCCCTTAAGCCACCAACTTTGCTAAACGCCCAATTTTGTTTCAGGCGACCTTCCGAAAGAAAACAACGGTCAACTTTCGTCAACAGTCTGGGAGATCACTCCAGTTAAACTAATCACATTTGAAAACCTCACGCATGCAAACAGAACAACTCTCGCTAGAACCTTGTTACATACCCCCAAAAAGCAATCCTCGCTCAAGCAGCTGTCAAACTCTCTAACTTTCTGAGTAAGGTCATTGACGCTCCACAAAAATTTTAAGCTTGGCATAATCTTCCCTTGTTTGGTCATGCTTGCCTCGGTGTCCCGCCTGGGAGAGACATATCTCTTGGGTTGTTAGAGTTGTAAATGTATAATCAAGAAGACACAACCCAGTTTGCCATTCTCCCAATACCGATAATCACCCGCTGCAGAAATGGTAACAAAAGTTTATCAGAAATCTCTAGAAATCAGAGCACAGAACACCAAGAAAATAAAAGAGTGAAATACTGCAGGGACATTTTAGAGACATCATTAGCGGGGGAATCGAACTAATCTTTGTTGGCAATTCTCTCCAACGTCTCGTTGCGATGGGTGTCCGAGAATAGCCAGTCAGGACGCAATCAATGAGGGACCAAATCTGCTTGTTTGGGATATCCCAATACTGTGAAGCTGCCGCTCATGCTTCTCGAGAGTGTATTACCAACCTCTTAGACCAGAGGGCTCTGAGGAAACTAGACTTTACAATTTATTTTAACATTGAAGATATGTCGTACTGCGCGCTTTTGAACGCTTTTTTTCCTCCTCTCTATCCATTCATTCTATCATGCTACAGTGGCGAGACAAAGCTACTTTTTTGCGAGCATGAAATTATCTGATGTGAAGATGTCAAGTAAGGTGATCCCATAGTTCCTCTTTGTTTCTGCTAAGTCATTACAGAAGTCACGGAAAGCGACTCCAGTAAGTTCAATATTTGGTTCTAGGACGGTGGCACCATAGCTCGTTCCATTGAGTCTCTCTTGGACGCCAAAAAATATAGACAGTAGACAACCTAGGCCTCGCCTTTTATCTTTCCAAGAGTGAAATAAGTTCCCCCAACTCGAGTATCATAAATCGAGTAAAATCAGACTTGGAGGAAGTTCATATAATCAGGCCTGCAGTCAGCACCCTTCTCAGAGCTCGTCAAGGGCCTATAAAACCATTTTCGAGATACTTTGAAATAAAATACAGAACAAAGGAGACTGGGAGAGAAGCTTGGCAACATCAATACTCACGATGCATTTCATCTTCTCATTAAGGTACTTATCCTTTTCCAGCCAAACTTACGTTTTCATGTTGGTCCCATCCTACAATAACAAAAAACCTCGTGTGAATATATATATATATATATATATATATATATATATATATATATATATATATATATATATATATATATATATATATCCTTTTCTCTCGCTTCCTTCATCTTTCGTGTCACCATTTTCAGTTTTTTCACTGTCCCTCTGTCTGTTATCTCTGGGACCCCGCCTTTCGAACCACCGGTTGTTTAACGTAATGACTCCCAATCTATTTTTCCTCTATCATATCTACTACATTTCTCTCTCTCTCTCTCTCTCTCTCTCTCTCTCTCTCTCTCTCTCTCTCTCTCTCTCTCTCTCTCTCTCTCTCTCTCTCTCTCTCTCTCTCTCTCTCTTTCTCTCTTGCTCTCTGTCACTCACACACACACACCGGGAATCCAACCCGGGCGAACCCTTAAGACTACGACCCCCGAGTTCTGTCCACTCATCCGCGAGGTCCCTGTGTACTCACCTAATTGTACTCATCTAATTGTGCTGTGTGCTTGTGTGTGTGTGTGTGTGTGTGTGTGTGTGTGTGTGTGTGTGTGTGTGTGTGTGTGTGTGTGTGTGTGTGTGTGTGTGTGTGTGTGTGTGTGTGTGTACTCACCTAATTGTACTCACCTAATTGTGCTTGCGGGGGTTGAGCTCTGGCTCTTTGGTCCCGCCTCTCAATCGTCAATCAACTGGTGTACAGATTCCTGAGCCTGTGTGTGTGTGTGTGTGTGTGTGTGTGTGTGTGTGTGTGTGTGTGTGTGTGTGTGTGTGTGTGTGTGTGTGTGTGTGTGTGTAATATAAGACTATCAAATTAATTATTTGCTTATAAATTGTTTACATGAACATAATAAACATCACTTAAGTTTCCAAATTCCACTCCCATTTTGTCCTTCACTTTTTTACACACACAACCTCTTACAAACTGCATACTAAAATTTCCTTCCTCATTAGTGCCAAGACAATAGAACAATGGTGCTGCAGGTTTCCTACGGAGCACTATGGGGAGAGAGAGAGGGAGAGAGAGAGAGAGAGAGAGAGAGAGAGAGAGAGAGAGAGAGAGAGAGAGAGAGAGAGAGAGAGAGAGAGAGAGAGAGAGAGAGAGAGAGAGAGAGACAGACAGACAGACAGACAGACAGAGACAGACATAAAAGAGAGAATAAGAGAGAGAGAATACGAGGAGCGAGAGGATGCAATTAGTGGAGGTAGGAAAGCCAAGTGGGAAAGTGAAGATTTTGGAATATATTTCAACAAACACATAGGTCAAAGTTTAGAAGATTCGTCTCTAATTCGGTGGACAAGATCTCTCCCACCCACCGTTTGATCAGAGAACTTGCCTAACATATTTCTCCAACAGTGTCCGCGAGAACTTTTCAATCTTCGCCCCTAATTTTCGCAGGATGCAGAGGGTGGGGGGGGGGGGTGTCAGAGTGATGCTAAATGGAAGAAACTTTGCTGTATCCTCCCACGAAGCATTGAAACGTAACTAGCAATAGTGTCAAAACCTATTGTGCTTTAGATATTCAAAAACACCGCAAAATGTACGCTTCTGGTTACGCAAAACACACTTCATATATGACGCTTGTCAAGGCGTGACAGTAGGCTGCACCAAGCCCATAATTCGAACCCAGGTCATCTTTTTGGCGAGGCGAGCGCACAACAACGCTAACCACTACCCCACATGTTGTTCCATAGCAGAGACTCACTGATATAAATCACTATCACCATCAGTCACCATCACCATCGTCACCAGAGCCAAGGTGCACTGTGGAGAAATGCCCAACACACAACTGGAACATTATCTAACAAAGTGCACAGTTACAAACCAAATAAGATTTCAATTTAGTTTCAACAAACCAGAAGACGTTGTTAAACACTTGGGGCATAATCTTACCGAAGTGACCATAAGAGTTATAAATACTCATACTCTGCCTAAGTAAAACAAGTAACACTTAGTGGGCCAGCCAGAGGCTTGGGGCCCGCGCAGGAATATCCCTGCAAAACAAAATAGCGTCAATGTCACCGTAATCACCATTAGGTTCTAGCTGCTCGTATATGGGCCTCAGTCTGACAGTGCCAGCGTGACAGTGCCAGCGTGACAGTGCCAGCCAATTATAGTAAAATCAGAATTATAGTGAAGTGGCTTCCAAGTTCCCTTTGACTCGTCTGCGTGCTCAACCTTTACCAGTTAACCCATACATTCTTACCCCTTTCCTTGCTAACCCTTTGCTAATCTTTCCCTTCTTTCACCTTCGTGTCCGTCACTTTCCATCCTTTCACCTTCCCTTCCCTCACTCCCTGACCTTCCACCATCGTTCATAACCCGAGACGCCTCTTATCTTGGCCTTCGTCTGAGAAACGACAACTGGACCACAGATGTTTGCACTCTACTTGCGCTCTTAAAGTCTCTCCGTCTTTACCTCTTTTTCCAGATTTTTGTTTCAACTTCTTCCTCGCATATAGTCGAATGAGTCGCCTTAATCCTGTAATGACATACTTTCACTGGATGTAAATACATTACAATGCAGTCACTGAGCACACACACACACACACACACACACACACACACACACACACACACACACACACACACACACACACACACACACACAAACACACACACACACACACAAACACACACACAGAGAGAGAGAGAGAGAGAGAGAGAGAGAGAGAGAGAGAGAGAAGCATATTTTTTAAATACATTTTAATTTTCATTTGCTTTTAGATATTTATACGATCAAGTTATTTAATATCAATATCTTATTATTTATTGGCAATATTTTGTTGGTATTTCGAGCAATATTAATCAACATGTTTTATTTGTTAATTATTATTACACGATTGTTGCCTTGCCAAATTTTTTTTAATAACTATATAGTTGTGCATCATTTGTATATAAATTTCATAAAATTATGTTATTATCTTTTACTACTTTTACGAATCATGCACTTTTTCACTGTCGCCATTACCAGGTGGATGTGTCAGTTTGGTTAATGAGGGCATCGACCAGGGGGGGCCTGAATAGTCTGGTTGATCAGGCCTTCAACCAGGAGACCTGAATATAGAAGTTTCGCCGATTGCTCTTGTCCAACTTATATGTCGATTTGTTGGTGATAGTTGCTCCTGAGGCCGCTAGGGGATGGGAAAAGTTCCTCACCTATGTTAGCCTATTCCCTCTCCTTCGCTATCTACATCTCTTCTTCCAAATCATATCCTCCTCTGTGCTCTATCCCTACACTTCATAATCTTCCATTTTTTCCTTCCAAATTAACATTGTTTAAGCCTTCAGTTGTTCAGAGCTCTTCCATATTTAATTACGATTCTTCTCACCATCCTATTCGTAAATACCAGCTTTAGTGGTATTTTTCGGAAATTTTCCTATGTTGTATGTAAACGTCCACAATGTCCTGTCAGCCACATATAGTAATTTAAGAATATTTCTTGCATTACGTCTTCTATAAGCAAGTGTTCAGCTTTGGATCGGCTAAGGTAGGCTATAAATAAGTGTTGTTCTCGTTTTTTGGAATAATTTCTTGGGTTTGTTATCTACAGATTTTGAGCTTGCAATTTGCAGAGCAATACACCCAGAAATCACAATAACGTGATGCATCAAATGAACAGATCCACAAGGGCCGTGACGAGGACTCAAACCTGCGTCCGGGAGCATCCCAGACGCTGCCTTAATCGACTGAGCTACGACATGGTTAAAAGAGTTGAAACCGAAGTTCTACTGAACTTACTGGATCCCGCAGCCTCTCCGAAACACAAACCAGGGTGATGCATCACGTTATTGGGATTTCTTTGTGTAATGAAGTAAGGGTGAAGAGGGAGAACGGCCTATTGACATAGCTCGAGTGCATGGGGGAGTTGTGTAAAACCCTGGTTTGTGTCTCGGAGAGGCTACGGGATCCAGTAAGTTCAGTAGAACTTCGGTTTCAACTCTTTTTTAACCATGTCGTAGCTCAGTCGATTAAGGCAGCGTCTGGGATGCTCCCAGACGCAGGTTCGAATCCTCGTCACGGCCCTTGTGGATTTGTTCATTTGCAGAGCAATATCCACCTTTAAATCTATAACCCTGTTGTTCTTAACTTTTTGCGCCTACATGTTGCTATAATCAGTATTCTGTCTTATGAGCTTAGAATGGTTTCTAAATTCTCCTGCAATTGTTTGCTAATAGCGACTGCGTCCTTGGTTTTAATTTTCCTAAACTCTTTTTTCCAAAATTTATTAGTTGGTGCTCACGTTTGATTCCCGTATTTACTCGTATATTCAAGTTTTTTTCTGACCCTTCATGTTTCTTCCATTTTGTTTGAGAAGTTTTCCTGACACTGGTCATCCTCAATAACTACTTTCCTTCCTCTGTGTATCTGTAATTCACCTGCAATTTCAACTAGTTTCCCCCTCATATCTGATATTTCTATCCCTTGTTTCCTACAGTTCTCTCTCGTATATTCCAGCTCTTTTCTAGATGTTTTATCTGATTCTGTTCCTGCTTTATATCTCACAAGGTTTTCCGTACTTTTCAGAGTCAACCTTTTTAACGTAACTTCCACGTTCTTCTCTGGTTACCCCCGGCTTGGAGCCACACCGCTCCAAGCTGGAGTGGTTGATGCCTATTCTGCTACATTAAACTATCAGACTCTGAATGGCAGACTAAATTGTTCATGCTTTAAACTACTCACTCTCAGGATTCTACGTCATGGGGCTCTGGGTCATTGGTTTCGACACTACATCTTTCCTAATGGCTACTTTATACTTCTCTTGTCACTACACTCACTCCCTACTGATTTTTGTATTTCCCTTCTTGCTTCCTATTTTCTCTTGATCTCTTATTGCTGCAGAGTTTTTCTAATTGATGTCACACATTCCATTATTCCATATACATAACATATTTTTCAGATCCTTTTGTGTGAGAGACAGATAAAGAACGAACTCCAAGAGATATTCTCACTGGAGTAGAATCTGAAAATCACTCAATTGGTGCAAGCGTACAGCAGAGCTTCTCGCTTTCCTGTGGAATGTCTACTTCATCGATCTACTACAAGTCATCCCTGAAGCTAAGGCTTATGCTGATGAATTGCATCTAATATTCACATAGGAAAAAATAGCAACTCCTACGAGATTCATTAATCACAAAATTACAGCCATATCTACCGGGAAAAGGCGATGGCCAGTCACATTTGCTGCAGAGAAAACACAGGAGATGGTGATAGCAAGACAGCATGACATTGCAAGTTGGATATACAAAGTCACGTGATTAACTAACCAAGCAAGACATCCAAAAAACTTACTGCCTTATAACGGATCTCATGACTTCTTGACAGCAAAGCCTGCAAATCCGTATTAGTAACTTTAGCGAATTTATTAATTATCCTTAGTCTTAGTTTAAAGAGAGAGAGAGAGAGAGAGAGAGAGAGAGAGAGAGAGAGAGAGAGAGAGAGAGAGAGAGAGAGAGAGAGAGAGAGAGAGAGAGAGAGAGAGAGAGTTGCAACTCTTGCGAGCACAAACCTGAAAGAACTTCAATGACAATACCTTAGCGAATATGAAAGTCAGACACAATACACAACACATTTTAAGAACTCACGGTGAGTGAAGCAAGGTAATGAGGAACTTCTCTCACGGCAGAGAGCATCTCTCCAGTATTGACCTGAAGAAACAGCTTCTTCCCGGATTTGACACTGACACAACGTGTGTGTGTGTGTGTGTGAGTGTGTGTGTGTGTGTGTGTGTGTGTGTGTGTGTGTGTGTGTGTGTGTGTGTGTGTGTGTGTGTGTGTGTGTGTGTGTGTGTGTGTGTGAAAGAAGGAGCTGGTGGTCATGGTGATGGTGGTCGCACAGAATGTTTTTAGAGTGGCGGAAAGGTTACGCTGGACCCTATCCGGTATACTTTCAGTATCATCGAACGCACTTCGAATCATATTCAGTAAATACCAAACTGTGTGTGTGAGTGTGTGTGTGTGTGTGTGTGTGTGTGTGTGTGTGTGTGTGTGTGTGTGTGTGTGTGTACTCACCTATTTGTGCTTACGGGGGTTGAGCTTTGGCTCTTTGGTCCCGCCTCTCAACTGTTAATCAGCTGGTGTACAGATTCACAACACATGTGTGTGTGTGTGTGTTTGTGTGTGTTTGTGTGTGTGTGTGTGTGTGTGTGTGTGTGTGTGTGTGTGTGTGTGTGTGTGTGTGTGTGTGTGTGTGTGTGTGTGTGTGTGTGTGTGTGTGTGTGACATTATCCTCGGCCTATACTGACAACACCCACTTTAATAAGAAGTGGAGCCTTTCTGGTTGTGTGAGGAGATTATATGCTCCTTCATGGAGCCATGTTGCTTGTGCATTGTTAATCGCCTAGAGAGACTATCTACTAAGATCTATAGGGCTGACAGTCCCCAGGTGGGCATGTGAAGGCATAGACGACGTTGGTTTCTTTCAAGGCGTTCTGTTTGGTGTCTGGAGAGTTCTTCATAAGTAGGTTAGCGGTCTTCTTGTTTTTGTAGTAAATTGTTAATTGTATCTTTTGATTTGTGTCTATTGGGATAACGTTCCTATCAATAATATCTTTCACAACTCTTTCCTCCGTTTTATAAGGCGTTGGAAAACAAGTTCCTGTAATTTGTGACGACGTTAGTCCCGAAGTTGCATAGGATGAAATATGAAGAGCGACTGTAGGAATTAAACCTGATGACGATAGAAAGAAGGAGAGAGCGGGGAGATATGACAGCAGCATACAAAATACTTAAGGGGATTGACAGAGTGGAAATAGACGAAATGTTCACACGGAATACCAACAGCGCGAGATTACATGGGGTGGAAGCTGGAAACTCAGATCGATGAGGCACAGAGATGTTAGAGGGTTTTCTTTTAGCGTGAGAGTAGTAGTGAAATGAAATGAACTAATGGAGCACATTGTGGAAGCAAACACTATTCTTAGCTTTAAAACTAGGTATGATAGAGAAGAAGGCCAGGAGTCACTGCTTTAAACAACCGATGGCTAGACAGGCGGGAACCAGGAGCCAGCGCTTCACTCTGCAGGCACAAATAGGTGAGTACACACACACACATACACACACACACACACACACACACACACACACACACACACACACACACACACACACACACACACACACACACACACACATATAGGTCTGGTAGCTGAGTGGACAGCGCCCGGGACTTGTAATTCTGTGGTCCGGGTTCGATTCCCGGACCAGGTAGAAACAAACGGGCAAAATTTCTTTCACCCTAAATGCCCCTGTTACGTAGCAGTAAATAAGTATCTGAGTGTTAGACAGCTGTTACGGAGCTGCTTCCCAGGGGAGGGGGGAGTGTACGAGGAAAATAAATAGTAGTAACAGTTGATTGACAATTGAGAGGCGGGCCGAAAGAGCAAAGCTCGACCCCCGGAAGCACAACTAGGGGAGTACACACACACTAATGTGGGATATAAATCACAGAGTGATTGGGAATCGAGAAACGCGAGGTGCAAAATTATAGAATGTTATGCTAAGAAACTGCTTAACTCAACATGCAAAATATGTCGCAGGCAGATGAAGAGAAGATACACCAACTTGTTCACACATAAATGTAACTGTGAACACGTCTCGCAGTGTTGAAAATTAGTCTCAATCTTGCGAAAGTGTTGGTGGTTGATGGAGGGAAAGTACTAATAATCACAGCTAAATGCACACAGACGGAAGTTAAAATATGCAGAAATTTTTAGGGTCCAGATTAGTTCCTGCAACCAATTAGCATTTTTGAACCAGCCAGCGATCAGCGCCCAGTGAAAAAACGATATAACGATGCTCTGCATTTTTTAGGGGGCGAGATGGGAACTCGAAGCTTATCCTGCGAGAGAATTTCTACTGTGGTTTTAAATGAGTATGTTCGTACATGTGTGTGTGTGTTTATTTATAGGCCTAAAGGCTTGCAGGGCCAGCGTCGACTCCAAGGCCCTGTTATTTAGACTTTCAATCACCTGTCCGTTTTTTTTTTTATCCTCTACAATGTCATCAGGTCTATTTCTCTGAATATTTTCTGATTGATCAGTCATCAATATCCAGGGACGTGAGACTTAAACCTTTTTTTAAACATTTTGTAGTCATGCTCTATGACCTTTGTTTTTGGGGATATACCCTGATGATTTATACTCTTGTAATGGTCTAACATAAGTAGTTTTCAACATTAAAAAGGTAACTTTTTCAAGAATTCAGGAAGGGTTATTCAAAGGCTATATAAAAATAAAAATAAAAATTCAGAGTAGCGCTATGGCTTGTCCAGCTCCTCCTGGAGGCTTCTGCAAAGCCTTCTGTGCTACGAGTCTCCTCGTCAGGTTGAACATTACGCAAACTCACAGCGTTATTAATTCAATGTGGACTACAGAATACATTATTTATATTCAGAATAGCTGACGAAATATGATACAAAGACTTCACCCTAATGGAAAACTTTTGGTGAAAAAGAAGTAAGATACAGTTTTATATGAAGATTCTATAAAGCTCTTACTAGCGAAATGTGATAAACAATTCAAGTATTCTCTAATCTTCACGTTTCTCCATATTCTTATCAGCACTTTGTCTCCTTCACTACCAACTGCAACACCTTGTTATTTAAGTCAAGTGTGACATCATAAATCACAGTGATTCAGGCAGTATGCAACCATTATATTAAATGTAGTCAGTAGTTATTTACAGTATATTAAGTCATGCTGCATGTCCCTAGGCTCATGAATATTTAAACTTGCGAAAAGACTTATTGTTCAACAGTAAATTCATATTATATATATATATATATATATATATATATATATATATATATATATATATATATATATATATATATATATATATATATATATATATATATATATATATATATATATATATATATATATAATTTTGTAAACTGTATATCTGAAAAAGTCCATATAATTGTGAAATACTACCGTAATCCGCTATAATGAATGTATATCAAAATGACTATCATTTGTAGGATGATGTCAAATACTTCTGGCAACCCTGGAAGATGCAGTCTACCCAGCCACCATGACTCAGGTCCCTGCCCCCTCTCTCTTCCCAGGCTTCGAGCGTCACGTGCCCGGGTACCCGCGCTACTACTACACAGGGGACCCGCTGCTGGGGGAGCACCACCTGGTCATCAGTGGGGTCACGCTCACCGAGGACGGCGAGTACCAGTGTCAGGTCGGACCCACTATCACCAGTCCTCCCATATGGGCCGCCGCCAACGTCACCGTCATATGTAAGTAGAGGGGGTGTTAACCAGACCACATACTAGCAGGTGAAGGGACGACGACGTTCCGGTTCGTCCTGGACCATTTTAGAGTCGATTGAGAATCGACTTGAGAATGGTCCAGGACGGACCGAAACGTCGTCGTCCTTTCACCTTCTAGTGTGTGGTCTGGTCAACATACTTTAGCCACGTTATTGAGACTCGTCGCCAGCATAGAGGAATATTATGCTGTGTCTAGAGGGGTGGTATGCTGTGTCTAGAGGGGTGGTATGCTGTGTCTAGAGGGGTGGTATGCTGTGTCTAGAGGGGTGGTATGCTGTGTCTAGAGGGGTGGTATGCTGTGTCTAGAGGGGAGTTGCTTAGTCTCCTTGCTGTCTTCAGTCTTCCGGATATCTTCTATTCCTAGATATCGGCTATTTCCTTTCGTTCTGTCTCTTTATCATGCTTTCCACCTTTCTTCATGTTTATCTTCCTCACCTTATTATCTCTCGTTTGTCCTTTCTTCCTACTGGTTTTCTCTTTATTTTCGCATCTTCTTCCCCCGCCATTTCATCCATATAAGCACATAAATCGCAGTCGAATCACTCTATTGAACAAAACAGCAAAATAAAAGATTTAGGAGTAACCATAACGGAAGAGAATGATTATAGAACACAATGTAGTGGCTGTTACACATGCGCGAAAGATAGCAGGTTGGATAACGAGAGCCTTTTAAATAAGAGATGTCATGCCAGTTATAAGGCTTTTTAAGATACTAGTGCCCTGTAGGGTGAGGTATTGTTGCACTCTAAATGCCCTACTGATACCTGGAAAAATATCGAGTGGAATTTTTATTAGGTGGATTCGAGCAATAAAACATGTAAATTATTGAGGCCGCTTAAAATTGTTGAACCTGTATTCCCTAGAGCGCAGGTGGGAGAACTACAAAATAATTTATACTTTCAAAATATTAGGGGGTTGGGGGGGAGGCCAAGTTCCAAATTTGCACACTGAAATAATTTCACAGGAGACCAGGAAGCATGGCAGGAAGTGCATGGTAGCCGCACTGAAGAGCTTTAGTGCAATAGATACGCTAAGAGTTCATTCTATCAATATCAAGGGCCTAAGATTTGTTCAACACTCTCCCTATAAACAAAAGGGGCATATTTGGCCTATTTTTTACGGTGTTCTAGAGAGAAGTTGATAAACACTTCCTAAGGATACCTGATCAATCAGGCTGTGACTTTCTCATGTTTTTCTTTCTATGTTCTCATTTACCTTCTATTTTGATTCTCTATCTCGTCTTGCTGTGCCTTGCTCATTCCTGTCTCCTTTCTTTTCTTCATATCTCTTCTCTCTCCTTTTAGCCTGTTCTTTTCATCTCTTCAGTCGATTATCCTTTTCTCTCGCTCTCGTGTTTTCTTATTTACTCTACAACCAACCTGCCCTCTTCGTCTAATTCCCTCCCTCCTGTCTTTCAATCTCTCCTTCCTACTTCACGGCTGCTCATATCTCCCATATTTCCTGTCATTAATTTTTTATACCTTCCTCTCATTTCCCTCCTCTTCCTCTCCTTCCTTAACTGTCTATCGCCTTCTTTTCGTCCTCACTTCACTCTCTCCCTTCCTCAGTTTCTCCTTTCCTTTAAAAGGAAGGAAAGTTGGAAGGTAGGAAGGAAAAGCTTTCCTACCTCCCTACATCCTTTATTTTCCATCTCAATCACTCCTTCTCAATATCTCTCCGACCCAGTCTCCAATCTCTTGACTTGTCTCAGACACTCCTTCCCTCCCTCTCTCTCTTCGTGCAGGTCGGCGTTCAATTCCCGACCGTCCAAGTGGTTGGGGCACCATTCCTTCCCCTCGTCCCATCCCTAGTCCTTATCCTGATCCCTTCCAAGTGCTATATAGTCATAATGGCTTGGCGCTTTCCCCCTGATAGTTCAATTCAAAAAAAGTTCTCTCTCCCTCTCTCTCTCTCTCTCTCTCCCTCCCTCCCTCCCTCCTTCCCTCCCTCCCACCTTCCCTCCCACCCTCCCTCCCTCCCACCTTCCCTCCCTCCCTCTATCTCCATTTATCGTCTTCACTTTACTTACAGGGATAAAACCTCAGATCTGCAGCCGTTGTCTAGGTATATTTACCCAGCTCTATGCACCACTTTGCTGTCCTTTTAGCGCAGGAAATTACATCACGTAGAGCCGTGATGTGGACAGGAAGGCGAAGGATTTGTTTTTCCAGAATATACATTCATGGCTGGTAAATAAGCGTGTGTGTGTGTGTGTGTGTGTGTGTGTGTGTGTGTGTGTGTGTGTGTGTGTGTGTGTGTGTGTGTGTGTACGTGTCTTATTTGTGTTTATTTGGCAGGGTTGTTAAACAAGCCGAATCACATACTTGGATCATGCCTAAAGTGAGTTTTGGGAGTTCTTCTACTCTACAACAAGGCCAGCCTGGGTCCAGGCTTGATTTGAGATAGTTTGATCAAGCTGGTTGTTGTTTGGAGCGTCCCGCAGGCCCACATATCCACTTGAACTCGTGAGATACACACACAAATCATCACCCTTTTGCATGATATTCCTCATACTTCATCTTCGCCTCCCACATACCGTCTCCCAGACACTGATTTGCTACACTTCACCTCTTTATTCCTCTTCACACTCCTTATCTCTCTCTCCCTCACTCCTTCAATCTCACCCATTCTTCTAATTCCTTTTCAGCTATATCTAACCACATTATTTTTAACCTTCTGTTCACTCTCTTCTTCACGTGAACCAGTTCGCCTTTCTCTTTAAACCTCCTTTTTTTTAACTCCCTCCTCTGTTCCGTCTTCCCATCCACTATATCTTTTCCAATTCCACCTTAATCCTTCTTTTACCTCTCGCGAAACAAGCAAACTCACACACACACACACACACACACACACACACACACACACACACACACACACACACACACACACACACACACACACACACACACACCTTGCCAACCTAATTTCAGCTCAAGCTCAGAATTTATAGAGACTAATTCCTCGAAAACTTTAGACTGGTAGCCTGGCACATTCTGGGTAAATAACCACAGTATTTTCCAAGATATTAATTTCCATATAATTCTTTGAGTACTGAAGCTTGGAAAAGGGATCTCCGAAGTTCTCAGTGATAAGACACTCAACGGTATTTTGTGTGTGTGTGTGTGTGTGTGTGTGTGTGTGTGTGTGTGTGAGAGTGTGTGTGTGTGTGTGTGTGTGTACTCACCTAGTTGTACTCACCTAGTTGTGTTTGCGGGGGTTGAGCTCTGGCTCTTTGGTCCCGCCTCTCAACCATCAATCAACAGGTGTACAGATTCCTGAGCCTATCGGGCTCTGTCATATCTACACTTGAAACTGTGTATGGAGTGAGCCTCCACCACATCACCCCCTAATGCATTCCATTTGTCAACCACTCTGACACTAAAAAAGTTCTTTCTAATATCTCTGTGGCTCATTTGGGCACTCAGTTTCCACCTGTGTCCCCTTGTGCGTGTTCCCCTTGTGTTAAATAGACTGTCTTTATCTACCCTATCAATCCCCTTCAGAATCTTGAATGTGGTGATCATGTCCCCCCTAACTCTTCTGTCTTCCAGCGAAGTGAGGTTTAATTCCCGTAGTCTCTCCTCGTAGCTCATACCTCTCAGCTCGGGTACATCAAAACCTCTGCCTAAATGAGCCACTCTGAGATTTTTAAATATATTTGATATCCTGAACGAGAATTTGATAATCTTTTACCTCAATCTGTACACCTGATTAATTGACCAGAGAGGGGTACATACCAGACTGCCTCCCGCTCACACAACCAGATGAGCGATGTATGATGACGATGTTTATCCTTCGTTGTCTCCCACTAGGTGATTCACTAAATGCTGGTAGATTGATGAGGTCTTCTTCTCTGTCTACACAAAGCTCTGGAGTCAGTCACTGTATCGTTATGTGACAGTTCACTAATTCACTGTACCACTGATCACAGTCACCACTCAACAGCACAGTCAGGTAGCTCCACGGCGGGTCGTCCCACCCGGTCAGGTCACACACTTACATGCACCGGTGATGCCCTAGCTCCACTTTTCGTTTCTTCGCCAAATCTTCGCACTATCGCTAGCGATATGACTATGCTATGTTGCACCCTGCTAGCTACACACTGCGAGAGTGTGTGTACTACACACACACACACACACTGCTGTGTGTGTGTGTGTGTGTGTGTGTGTGTGTGTGTGTGTGTGTGTGTGTGTGTGTTCATCTAGTTGTCTTTGCGGGGGTTGAGCTCTGCTATTTCGGCCCGCCTCTCAACTGTCAATCAACTGTTACTAACTACTAACTAATTTTTTACACGTTTTA
This sequence comes from Procambarus clarkii, assembly GCF_040958095.1. Taxonomy (NCBI): domain Eukaryota; kingdom Metazoa; phylum Arthropoda; class Malacostraca; order Decapoda; family Cambaridae; genus Procambarus; species Procambarus clarkii. Next base: position 16,636,398 of record NC_091176.1, on the reverse strand, counting down.
CCAATAGTTCATAGACCATAAACGAATGGATCGAAAATAACTCAGTTGTTCTTACTCTCTTAATGAGCAGCTGTAGTTAAGATGAAAGTTTACCATATTAGAGGTAAAACTATCCTAAATGTGTGAACGGTTTACGGAATTGAATTCTTTTTGTAAATGTCCTTTTCAAATTATAAACTTATGTTTTCCTCATTTTCTATCTTGTAATTCCCAATGGTATTTTACCCATACCTCACACTTAAGCAAATTTTAATAGTCAACAATGTTTAGTACCGTATGTTCAGTCATGAACATACACCTGTCCCGTATGTTCAGTCATGAACATACACCTGTCCCGTATGTTCAGTCATGAACATACACCTGTCCCGTATGTTCAGTCATGAACATACACCTGTCCCGTATGTTCAGTCATGAACATACACCTGTCCCGTATGTTTAGTCATGAACATACACCTGTCCCGTATGTTTAGTCATGAACATACACCTGTCCCGTATGTTCAGTCATGAACATACACCTGTCCCGTATGTTCAGTCATGAACATACACCTGTCCCGTATGTTCAGTCATGAACATACACCTGTCCCGTATGTTCAGTCATGAACATACACCTGTCCCGTATGTTCAGTCATGAACATACACCTGTCCCGTATGTTCAGTCATGAACATACACCTGTCCCGTATGTTCAGTCATGAACATACACCTGTCCCGTATGTTCAGTCATGAACATACACCTGTCCTGTATGTTCAGTCATGAACATACACCTGTCCCGTATGTTCAGTCGTGAACATACACCTATCCCGTATGTTTAGTCATGAACATACACCTGTCCCGTATGTTCAATCATGAACATACACCTGTCCCGTATGTTCAGTCGTGAACATACGGTACTAAAGTGAGCCAGCTCCAACTTCTCATCCTCCCAGACCCCCATCAAATTATGTCTACTTTTTGTGCGCAAGTTCCTCAATAACCTCATTTTTTTGAGCCACGAGTCTTCGTCAGGAAGAAAGATGCTGCACAGCGTCACTCAGGTATATATAGATCCAGTCTCAAACTCCCACTATAGTCTCTTTAACACAATCTCACACTCCTTGGTTCTATAACATAGTGTCACGCTCCCATTAGTTTCTGAAACATAGTCTTTTAATGCTCATTCCTTTTACAGGCCTCCTACATACATATGTATAATATAACTAATAGTCCTGGGGACCATTCAGGCTTGTTCGCACATGTGTATATATGTGTGTAAATCACTAAAAATAAACACGTGATAAAAATGTGACAGTGTCAGACCACGGAGGAAAATTGAAACAGGAATTTCCTTAAGTACTTTCGCATATTTATACATCTTCAGAAGGAGACGTGTCATATATGTATATATGAATACACACACACACACACATTATTGATGTGTTGTTATTCTATAATTATATTTATTACTAATTTTTTTTTAAATCCGATACTCTTTAGGAGAATAGTGTTATGTTATATCTATTCATTTGATAAATGTTTAGTATTTCACAATTAAGCTGTGTTGGAACCACCAATATTCTCAATGCAATATCGCGGTAACTTTCTCCTGATGTATACTTGAAAATTTATCACGTATATCACGGCTAATTGTCAGCTTGCTCTTGTGTGTAACTAATTTTAAGGCATATAAATGATTGTACTATGGTTTCCTGTCCATACCATGCTCCAACCATACTTTTCAGAATAGTTCTCCTGCTCCATGCTCCAATACCATTCCCTTGTAGCATCCCTTTTTTGCGTCATACACATAAACTGTATCCTGGCTCCTAACTCTTGCGTTATACACCTGTTTCATGCATATGAACCCCCTTCCTTGTGCCATATATCAGAACCACACCTTGGTACCACACACCGTAGCCATGTAACTTTGCCATAACACTGCACTGTATCCATACACCTTGCACATGTTTCATATTACCGTGCTAGTCCTGTCAGAAGTGCAGGCAAAATCAACAATAGTTTAAGTTGATATCATGACCCAATATTAACAAACTCACTAGTTTTTACGACTACTGCCTGAACAGTCAATACAGTGGCTTCATTATTCATGAAGCCTGAAGCCTCTTTATGCTATATTCAGTCGAGACTCGTATCATGTATCATGTCTACCTAAAACCAATCTAGAAATGAACCAGATCTATTGACCACTCTCGATTTGGACAATTTATTTAGCTGTATCAACTACATCTATGTATCTTAGCTGTATCTATGACTAGCAATAAGGTGCTTCAACAAAATATTTTAATGTTAAAAAAACCTATTTTGTAAAGATGACATATTCTATTAACATTTGGTTTACTTACACTATTAATTATATATGAAAAGCCAAGGAGGATGTGATATTACGTTTCTTAAATGGCAAGAAGAATCACCGATACAGAGTTTCATGGAAGAAGTGCAGGTCTAGTTAACATAACAAATGACTGACTGGCACATTCTGGGTAAATAACCCCAGTATTTTCTAAGATATTAATTTCCATATAATTCTTTGAGTACTGAAGCTTGGAAAAGGGATCTCCGAAGTTCTCAGTGATAAGACACTCAACGGTATTGTGTGTGTGTGTGTGTGTGTGTGTGTGTGTGTGTGTGTGTGTGTGTGTGTGTGTGTGTGTGTGTGTGTGTGTGTGTGTGTGTGTGTGTGTGTGTGTGCAGTCCCATATAACACCACAGAAAATGTGGAAATATACGAGATCTTTTACAACATTAAGAATCTGTGAGATATTTAATATCATTAAACATTTATAAGTGAACTCACACGATAAAGCTTCTCTGAGAAAATTCCCACATAAAACATGACAAACATTTAGTTGCCGAGATTCACATGTGACTCTGGCATTGTAAAATGTTTCACGACTACTCATATAAAACTTCTTCCCTCGAGAGGTACTTAGGAAGTCTCCCTCGGGAGGTACTTAGGGAGTCTCCCTCGGAAGGTACTCATTGAGTCTCCCTCGGGAGGTACTCAGGGAGTCTCCCTCGGGATGTACTTAGAAAGTCTCCCTCGGGAGGTACTCAGGGAGTCTCCCTCGGGAGGTACTCAGGGAGTCTCCCTCGGGAGGTACTCAGGGAGTCTCCCTCGGGAGGTACTCAGGGAGTCTCCCTCGGGAGGTACTCAGGGAGTCTCCCTCGGGAGGTACTCAGGGAGTCTCCCTCGGGAGGTACTCAGGGAGTCTCCCTCGGGAGGTACTCAGGGAGTCTCCCTCGGGAGGTACTCAGGGAGGCTCCTGCGGAAGATACTCGTCCACGAGAAACGAAGATCCAGACCAAGAGGGGGACAACCAGTCGTCTGCTACCGCAGTGGGACACTCTGAGTCAAGTCTGGAGAGACTAGCGGCCTCTGAACCTCCACGATCACGTGACACTAGAGTCTCGGCTCAAAAAAATCCAGGACTGGTACTAACAGTTTTAAAAACACACGGAGTAACGATCGCTCTACCAGGAACAAATCAGAACCGGACATCAAGGCCTAAGTCTATTCTTCTTTTGGACAATTTTGGCCAGACATACAAATTGGGTGACCATAAGGTCGAGCGCAAGACAGGTGAGCTGTTTTACTCTCTTGTTGCAATTCCAAAGGCTCGAGCAATCCCGTACTTGCCAGTGAAGAGAGGCAGCAATAGTTTCAACAGGTGCTCTACAGGTAATTTCTACCGGTACTCTATAGGTAATTTCTACCGGTACTCTACAGGTAATTTCTACACGTACTCTACAGGTAATTTCTACCGGTACTCTATAGGTAATTTCTACCGGTACCGCTGTAACACACACAACTACATCATACCCCACATAAGTATATCACCGGTACAATAACCCAAAACTATACTGTTCTGTGATACAAGCATACCACACAGAGGTGGTGGTTGTTTTAGATTCAGCTACTGGGAACAAAAGTTCCTAGCAGCACGGGCTATGGTGATCCCGTAGTGGACTTACCTGGCACAGGAGTGGGGCAAGAAGCACGGGCTATGGTGAGCCGTGCAATACACCGAGGCTCCGTGTCTCAATATATCCTCCACCCCCCCCTCCCATGTACCTCACCGTGCCACTACTATATATGTGCGTTAATCATCTGTTAATAATATTTTACGGGCTCACCATAGCCCGTGCTACATGGACACCTCGTTCTGAGTAGCTAAATCTAAAACAACAATCTGTTAATCTCCGTTTACGGGCTTTTCATGCCTGTGCCACCTCTTGGGTGGCTTAATCTTCATCAATCTGTTATTCTCCCGTCCCATCCCAAATCCTTATCCTGACCCCTTCCCAGTGCTATATAGTCGTAATGGCTTGGCTCTTTCCCCCTGATAGTTCCTTTCCCTTCCCGAACCATTCCCTTGTGTCATACTGTTGTACCCGTTTCCCCTACTTCGTACCGCTGTATCCCATGTACCATACTCTTGTACCTAACATCACACCGTGTACCCCCCTAACATCGCACCGTGTACCCCCCTAACATCGCACCGTGTACCCCCCCCCTAACATCGCACCGTGTATCCCCTAACATCGCACCGTGTACCCCTCCTAACATCGCACCGTGTACCCCCCGTAACATCACACCGTGTACCCCCCGTAACATCGCACCGTGTACCCCCCTAACATCGCACCGTGTACCCCCCGCTAACATCGCACCGTGTACCCCCCTAACATCGTACCGTGTACCCCCCGTAACATCGCACCGTGTACCCCTCCTAACATCGCACCGTGTACCCCCCTAACATCGCACCGTGTACCCCCCTATCATCGCACCGTGTACCCCCCGCTAACATCGCACCGTGTACCCCCCTAACATCGTACCGTGTACCCCCGTAACATCGCACCGTGTACCCCCCTAACATCGTACCGTGTACCCCCGTAACATCGCACCGTGTACGCCCCCTAACATCGCACCGTTGAACCTATCTTCCTCACATGCAAATCTCGACACATAAAAGGAGATTCGCAAGGCCTTAAAGCTGTGGGGAATTCTTCCCAGCTTGTGGAATTTATCTCAAGTAACCTGAACCTAACTTTGGCGTCTCCTCGAGGTGGGTACCACCAGTCCCTCGCTGATATTACACCGGCAGTTGCACCCTAGACGTTGCTGGTGTGCAACGTCTTGGTGGTATTAAAAATAGTTAGATATTGACTATATTGATCAATTATATTCTTCATAATAAGAACTGCAATGTTCACTTTGATATGATACTGAATAATGAATGAGGACAAAATAAACAACAGCAATTGTAAATAATTTATAAGACGTTGATAGATATAATAAAATTTATGAAACATTAAATGAATTAAAATTATATATATTAAGTATTTAAAATGTGTAAATAACTGACAGACTAGATATTTTTTTTGTTAGAAACGACCTCTGCCTTTGACATAGGCAATAGATTCTGTCGCAGCCTTAATCAAACTTGTTACTTACAACACACAGCTCATGTAACAGGGATCTTGTTGTTGTTGTTATAGATTCAAGTAGCACGGGCTATGGTGAGCCCGTAACTTACCTGGCACATGAGCGGGGCAAGTAGCACGGGCTATGGTGAGCCCGTAGTCGACTTACCTGGCACAGGAGCGGTTCTGTGAACAGGGGTCTGATTTCGACAGAATTTATATCACTTGTCAACGAGTCATCTCTCCTACCCCCGTAATTCCTCAGTAATGTCACGTACCCAGCTAAAAGTATTCCTGCTTTCTCTGCTGGCTATGCTAGATGTATCATTCTATGTTGAACTTCTGCAAAACTGCATGACACATTTTCTAACAATTAAATTTATATTTCCGTCTGTACTCTATGGAGCTATGGAGTCCATGTCTGGGTCCACAAAATATGTATCTCCGAGCTCTGATATCATTTTGTCATGTATATTTCTTTGGTTTCTTCCTTCAATTGTCTTCTTTGTTTTAAATACCTCGAGAGCACATCATATTGTCTTTAAAATTAAAAGTATTTAGTCATTGCTCTAATTTCTATTTATGTAGTTTTTGTTCATATTTTATTTCACGGGAAATTCTCATCGAATTGACTTGAGACGGACACCACTAAATGTATAATCATAAAAATAAGACCATTTCATAATTTAAATGGTCTTATTTTACCACGTCCAGCATCCACTTGGACTGGACGGAAAAGCGACGGTCTCGCTTCATGTTGGTCGGCGTTCAATCACCGACTGTCCAAGTGGTTGGGCACCATTCCTACCCCCCCCCCCCCTTGTCCCATTATGATATATTATCATAATTTTCATAAATATGATAATATAAATATTATCATAATTATCATAATTATCATAATTATGATAATATAAATAATAAAAATAGTTATTGCTGTATAATAATAAAAGAGGAAAAGTAGTGTATAACAGGAGTTAATGAAGAGATTCATACAGAAGGAATGGATGAGCACAAGATGGGAGAGCGGGCTGGGATGGTTCCGTCAGGTTTAATGAAACAGACGTTGAACGACGTGTTTTTTTTTCGGGTTGAAAGCGAAAACGATGACCAGGAAGATTGGCAGACATAATGAATGTGTGTGTGTGTGTGTGTGTGTGTGTAAATGCACGTGAGTAACTAGGTGTGTGTGTGTGTACGAGGCAGCGTGAGTGTGTGCGAGGAAGCATAAAGTTGCCAGTGTATAAGCAAGCCTATCAGTGAGCTTGTGTGTGTGTGTGTGTGGTACATGGTTGTGCAGTCTGTGTATGGCTTGCTGACACATCACAACCACTAGCGATGAGCACTCTGCATCTCCTCTGCACCTTTCATGGTGGATGATTTGCTGGTGGGTACAGTGGTGCTGGTTCTCCCTCATCCTCTGTATGAGGGAGAACCTTTCCCTTGATAAGGTGGGAACCTTTTCCCTTAAAGGTGTGGAAAATGGAGAGGTGATATTTTTTGTATTCTTCTATGGCCTTTTTTTCCAAAAATATTACTTGAGACTGTGCAACGATTCATTTTATTACGATAGCTGTTGGCATCGTGGGCGCCTGCACATTAGTCCCTGAACATGACTACTTCTCTTCCCACAGTGGCTCCGACTAGTGTCAGTATCGTGGGATGGGCGGATGGGGCGGTGGTGGAGGTGATGGCTGGCACTTCTCTCACCTTAGAGTGCCTCGTGGCTGATGCCAGACCCGCACCAAGGGCCGCCTGGTTCAAAGGAGGACTAGAGATGGATTCAGGTAAGTTTGGGAAGAATTTTCGTGGTAATTAAAACTCTCAATATAAGAATGGACGGTTAAGTGGTCTCAATCACTCCCTCTTTCCTTTCCTTTCTCTCTTTATCTCTCTCTCTTTTTCTCAATATACACTTGAAAGTGAGAGAGAAAGTTATCCGACGTAGATGCAGCTAATATGTGTCTGAATTTGTGGTGTTTTATATGGATCAAATATGATGATGACATTTTAAATCTATTAAACTTTACTGCTTTAAATTATCATCGTAAAAATCCTAAACTCACTGAGTTTAATCGTAAGTCAGAAGCTTGTGTAAAAAGATATATATTATGACACTTCTTAGGTCTCCAATACTGAGGGCAAACGCACACTCAATCACGCCCCTCCAGGCAACTCGTCGGCGTGAAAAATCTGAAACTTGCCTTTAAAGTAGTTTTTTTTATCTCCCTCGGGTCAATATTCTGTCACTGAGGGTAACTGAAAGATATTTATGGAGCGCTCGCCTGCACAGAGGAGCGAGAGTTGGACAATTTTCCCCCCTGTGCACCTGTGTTTGTGAATCGGTGTTTGATGTACTTGTGATTCTTGCTACCAGTGACAAGTCGAACCTGTTGTGTGTGTGCGTTTGTGTGTGTGTGTGTGTGTGTATGTGTGTGTGTGTGTGTGTGTATGTGTGTGTGTGTGTGTGTGTGTGTGTGTGTGTGTGTGTGTGTGTGTGTGTGTGTGTGTGTGTGTGTGTGTGTTTGCCCATGAGTGTCCACCCAGGCTTTCTCCCTGTGAAGGGAAACTTTTAATGGTAACAGAAAATCAGCTTGTTATTGACCGAGGTGAAGGGAAGCTTATATAGCTTAAAATACAGAGGAATTGAGAGCATTTAAGTAAATTTTTATCCGCCTTACAGCTGAAAATTTTCACTTTGCAGGATCCACATATTATGGATGTTGGCCAATAAGCTTTTTAATGTTTTCAGACTTAAATTGTGCAAATTCAACCCTAAAACTTTAGTGATAATTTGTTTCCTTTATAGATATTTCAGTGTTTTTCCGGTAAAATTAATGTGTGAGAGGTACTAACTTCTTATTAAATCTCTATACCAAAATCCTACTCAAGATAACTGCAAATTTTCCCAAATATGAGATGGAAGTGATCACGTGCTCAAGAAACTTCGTGTATTTTTTCACGAAAACTATTTACATCTGCATTATTATCAAAATCAAAAACATTATTTACAACTATTTACATTTAAAAACTATTTAAATCAACTGAATCTCTTCTACTGATGCTAGAACAACAGAGAAATATTTGATTTATCTCACTATATCTCTTATTTAATACTGCAAGGTACGGTAATTATCCGTAGAAAACTCTAAAGGAGTATTACAATGTCGCACTGGGAAGGGATACGAGGATAAGGAGCTGGGATATGAGGATAGGAGAAAGGAACGGCGAACCCATCCACCTGTACCATCGGGAACCGAACGCCGACCCTGCAAGATACAAACCCGTCGCTTATACCAGTCCAACTAGATGGAGTTACATCTCCAAGTGCATCTATGGCTTTTCCTCTCCGGTTACCAAAGCATCTCTCCCTCGCAGCATCTTTTCTCGCTACCACAGCATTTAGTCATTCACTAATCCACCGTATTCTCCTGACCAATGTCATCTAAACTAATCTCACTAATCTCCTTGTCTTCTAATGTGTACGTGTGTGTGTGTGTGTGTGTGTGTGTGTGTGTGTGTGTGTGTGTGTGTGTGTGTGTGTGTGTGTGTGTGTGTGTGTGTGTGTGTGTATGTGTGTGTGTGCGTGTGTGTGTGTGTGTATGGGGAGGGGGGGATCCCATTTCAAGCGTTCAATCACCAATATCTCTTAATCATACACAATCCCTTAATCTCCTCATATCTCATTATGTGTCTCAATATAACCGGTATTCAGTGTATGAGTGTATATATATAAACTCGTGTATTAATGAGGATGAACGTCACCTCCTAAGCTTACTTTTGGAGCTATTGGGGCTTTAATCAATTTATTAATTTTCCAATTTGTTTAGGATTTTGTTAAAAAAAACTCTGTGATGGTGTGCTTACCTAACTATGGTAACAGGGTCGAGCATCTGACTTTAATCTTCGCATGTGTACTACCTAATTGTGCTTGCGGGGGTTGAGCTCTGGCTCTTTGGTCCCGCCTCTCAACCGTCAATCAACAGGTGTACAGATTCCTGAGCCTATCGGGCTCTGTCATATCTACACTTGAAACTGTGTATGGAGTCAGCCTCCACCACATCACCCCCTAATGCATTCCATTTGTCAACCACTCTGACACTAAAAAAGTTCTTTCTAATATCTCTGTGGCTCATTTGGGCACTCAGTTTCCACCTGTGTCCCCTTGTGCGTGTTCCCCTTGTGTTAAATAGACTGCCTTTATCTACCCTATCAATCCCCTTCAGAATCTTGAATGTGGTGATCATGTCCCCCCTAACTCTTCTGTCTTCCAGCGAAGTGAGGTTTAATTCCCGTAGTCTCTCCTCGTAGCTCATACCTCTCAGCTCGGGTACTAGTCTGGTGGCAAACCTTTGAACCTTTTCCAGTTTAGTCTTATCCTTGACTAGATATGGACTCCATGCTGGGGCTGCATACTCCAGGATTGGCCTGACATATGTGGTATACAAAGTTCTGAATGATTCTTTACACAAGTTTCTGAATGCCGTTCGTATGTTGGCCAGCCTGGCATATGCCGCTGATGTTATCCGCTTGATATGTGCTGCAGGAGACAGGTCTGGCGTGATATCAACCCCCAAGTCTTTTTCCTTCTCTGACTCCTGAAGAATTTCCTCTCCCAGATGATACCTTGTATCTGGCCTCCTGCTCCCTACACCTATCTTCATTACATTACATTTGGTTGGGTTAAACTCTAACAACCATTTGTTCGACCATTCCTTCAGCTTGTCTAGGTCTTCTTGAAGCCTCAAACAGTCCTCTTCTGTTTTAATCCTTCTCATAATTTTAGCATCGTCCGCAAACATTGAGAGAAATGAATCGATACCCTCCGGGAGATCATTTACATATATCAGAAACAAGATAGGACCGAGTACAGAGCCCTGTGTGTGTGTGTGTGTGTGTGTGCGTGCGTGTGTGTGTGTGTGTGTGTGTGTGTGTGTGTGTGTGTGTGTATGTGGAGGGGGGGATCCCATTTCAAGCATTCAATCACCAATATCTCTTAATCATACACAATCCCTTAATCTCCTCGTATCTCATTATGTGTCTCAATATAACCGGTATTCAGTGTATGAGTGTATATATATAAACTCGTGTATTAATGAGGATGAACGTCACCTCCTAAGCTTACTTTTGGAGCTATTGGGGCTTTAATCAATTTATAAATTTTCCAATTTGTTTAGGATTTTGTTAAAAAAAAAACTCTGTGATGGTGTGCTTACCTAACTGTGGTAACAGGGTCGAGCATCTGACTTTAATCTTCGCATGTGTACTACCTAATTGTGCTTGCGGGGGTTGAGCTCTGGCTCTTTGGTCCCGCCTTGCAACCGTCAATTAACAGGTGTACAGCTTCCTGAGCCTATTGGCCTCTGTCATATCTACACTTGAAACTGTGTATAGAGTCAGCCTCCACCACATCACTTCCTAATGCATTCCATTTGTCAACTACTCTGACACTAAAAAAGTTCTTTCTAATATCTCTGTGGCTCATTTGGGAGCTCAGTTTCCACCTGTGTCCCCTAGTGCGTGTGCCCCTTGTGTTAAATAGACTGTCTTTATCTACCCTATCAATTCCCTCTGTGAATGTGTGTGTGTGAATGTGTGTGTGTGTTTTCGTGTGTGTGTGTGTGTGTGTGTGTGTGTGTGTGTGTGTGTGTGTGTGTGTGTGTGTGTATTCACCTAGTTGTGCTTGCGGGGGTTGAGCTTTGCTCTTTCGGCCCGCCTCTCAACTGTCAATCAACTGTTTACTAACTACTTTTTTTTTCCTCCACACCACACCACCTGGTATTCTGTGTGTGTGTGTGTGTGTGTCTGTGTGTGTGTGTCTGTGTGTATGCGTGTGTGTGTGTGTGTGTGTGTGTGTGTGTGTGTGTGTGTGTGTGTGTGTGTGTGTGTGTGTGTGTGTGTGTGTGTGTGTGTGTGTGTGTGTGCGTGTGTCTATATATATGTTAACTGGTGAAAATGTCCAAAAACCACAATAGCCAGCATGACTGACTTATATGAAGGACCACATGTATAAAATTTACGACTCCTGCCAGACTCTCTCTCTCCCTCACTCTCTCTCTCTCTCTCTCTCTCTCTCTCTCTCTCTCTCTCTCTCTCTCTCTCTCTCTCTCTCTCTCTCTCTCTCTCTCTCTCTCTCTCTCTCTCTCCCCTGGTTCATTACCTGTGTTGTCTACCTGTGGGGAAAGCAGATCTCCAGGAGGACCGGCTCGAGGCGTCTCGACTCCCCAGACGGTGGAGCAGCCGGAGCCAGCTGGTGGTGTCGGCGACGGGTAGCGACGATGGGAAGATGTTCTCTTGTCTGGCGGTGCACCCAGCGCTGCCCCAGGACCCAGCAGATCCTGCCTCCCTCGCTGCTTCCATCACCCTTTCTGTTCTCCGTAAGTACCTCGATCCACACCTGTGTGAGTGCCTCGGCTGGCTACACACAGCTGCCGACATCACCTAACTCCATCTTGCCTCAGTGCACACCGCCAAACATCACCCCCACACCGCCAAGCATCACCTAACACACCGCCAAACATCACCCCCCACACCACTAAGCATCACCTAACACACCGCCAAACATCACCCCCCACACCGCCAAACATCACCCCCACACCACTAAGCATCACCTAACACACCGCCAAACATCACCCCCCACACCGCCAAACATCACCCCCCACACCGCCAAACATCACCCCCCACACCGCCAAGCATCACCTAACACACCGCCAAGCATCACCTAACACGACCAAACATCACTCCCATACCGCCAAACATCACCCCCCACACCGCCAAACATCACCCCCCACACCGCCAAACATCACCCCCCACACCGCCAAACATCACCTAACACACCGCCAAGCATCACCTAACACGACCAAACATCACCCCCATACCGCCAAACATCACCCCCCACACCGCCAAACATCACCTAACACACCGCCAAGCATCACCTAACACGACCAAACATCACCCCCATACCGCCAAACATCTCCCCTAGACCGCCAACCTTCACCTAACACCATTTTACCTTAGTACACACCGCCAAACATCACCCCCACACCGCCAAACATCTCCCCCACACCCGTATATGCAAACTGATGTCTCTCCAACATCCAAGAGTCTATCTTCCATCCCCTCTACTTCACTTTGGTAGCTTTTAACTCGGTATATTGAAGTTTTATTGCATAGAATGACAGAAGCAAGAATACCTCCAAAATATTTTCACCGCCTTTCAGGAGATTTCACTCAAAAAACTTCAGACACTGAGTACATATTTCCACTTTTATATCAGCATGATGATTTTTTTTTTAATATATTTATTTATATCTGTAAATGGAAATGTCTGTCTGTCAGCCTCTTATAGATTGATGATCAGATGCTTCGGACTAGCGTTACCCAATTTTTTTTAACAGTAATTGCTGTTAGGTATTTGCCCAACATGGATGTGTTCGGTCAAGCATTAATGAAAAAGAGTGCTACATGACCCGGTGCCAAAACTCACTATGAGGAAACTGGATATAGCTTTCTGACTCAGCCTTATGCCAATCCCCCACCTTCCCACTTCGAAACACTCAAACCTCTAGAGAGAGAGAGAGAGAGAGAGAGAGAGAGAGAGAGAGAGAGAGAGAGAGAGAGAGAGAGAGAGAGAGAGAGAGAGAGAGAGAGAGAGAGAGAGAGAGAGAATTGACCGTAAAATCCCTTTCTCCAATGACTCAATAACGACTTACTAACAGACAAAGAAGAGAAAGTCAATTACATAACAAGAAACTGTCAAAGAGAGATTAGAACATAATAAAATACACGATTAGTTGAAAAAGAAACAGAATTTCAGAAGATTAAACAACCTTTACCTTCAAATGGGCCAATAATTAAAAGAGGATTAGAAAGGGATTCTACAGGAGTTCCATCTACTACAACATCCCAGAGTGACGAGAGGAACACTGTCCACTTGACCGACCCTCAGAGTTCGGAATATTAAGTCATATTAAAGATTCCAAAAATGCCTGACATATCAATTTGGGGAGAAGAACAGGGGTCGGAACTATTGCTAAGTGAGAAGACTATAGCGTCCTCCAGAGAGAGAGAGAGAGAGAGAGAGAGAGAGAGAGAGAGAGAGAGAGAGAGAGAGAGAGAGAGAGAGAGAGAGAGAGAGAGAGAGGGTTTGGTTGGGTATCCGAAGATGAGATGAGAAGCATCTCGAGTTCATTTGGTAGGGATCTGGAATAAGCATGAGATAGCTTCGAGTTGGGATGAGAAGGATTCAGAGTTGGGATGAGAAAGATTCAGAGCTAGGATGAGAAGGATTCAGAGTTGGGATGAGAAAGATTCAGAGTTGGGATGAGAAGGATTCAAAGTTGGGATGAAAAAGATTCAGAATAGGGATGAGAATGATTCAGAGCGGACACAAAAGAAGGTCGTGAAAGTATTATCATTATGGTATTATCAATCATTACTGGGGGATAAAAATAGACCTTTAAGGGAAGTGAGAAATAATCCTACGCAGGTGTGAAAGGGATTCTGAGTGAAATGAGAGAGAGAGAGAGAGAGAGAGAGAGAGAGAGAGAGAGAGAGAGAGAGAGAGAGAGAGAGAGAGAGAGAGAGAGAGAGAGAGAGAGAGAGAGAGAGAGAGAGAGAGAGAGAGAGAGAGAGAGAGAGAGAGAGAGAGAGAGAGAGAGAGAGAGAGAGAGAGAGAGAGAGAGAGAGAGAGAGAGAGAGAGAGAGAGAGAGAGAGAGAGAGAGAGAGAGAGAGAGAGAGACTTCGTGTAGTTGCATGAGACTGATACAGAAAAGGGAGGTAAAAGGGGCCCAAGAGCTAGGCAAGTAATGTAGAATTGGGGCCAGGTATACTGAGTACGGACCATGAATGCGAGTCCTGAATGTGTCCTGAGGGCGGATTCTGAGTGGGGCTTCTGAGAGAGAGGATCCTGACGGAGGTCCCAGCGGGGGAGTGAGGAAGCCCAACGCTCGTGGACTGAGAAAGCTTAACTGAATAAGCTTGTGTTGATTTGAGACTGAAGTGATAGTGGAAACGTCGACTCGTGAGATTGGGTGAGCGCTGCCAGGAGATTTGAGAAGATAGATGGGAGAGAGAGAGAGTGATACAAAGAGAGGGGAAAAGGAGAAAGAGGGAGAAAAAGAGGGAGATAGGACAGAGGAGTAAGAGAGAGAAGAGAAAGTGTAAGAGCGACAGACAAATGATCATTGAAATACATTCCCAGAGATCACGTGAATATGATGCCTTAATGAATGCTATAGCTATTCGCCATTGTTCACTAATCTGCACCATAACACAACACAAACATACAAACAATATTAAAACATAGTTAAACCCACGAATTTCGCACCGCATTTGAGCACCGATTCTGCATTGTTGTCGAAAATTCTCTTAATCCGGAACTGGATCTGTTTGGTTTGGTTCCAAGGCAACAGGCAAGTACAGGAGACACATCAACATACACATATAAAAATGGGATAACGTGGGACTGTTTTATATCTATATCCTTGCCCTTTTTTTTGTCCATTTCTGTCTACAGTGTACTTTTGATAATTTGTTGAAAAGACACAAGTACATGAATACTACTTTATATTTTCTGATGGTTTTCTACAAATAGCCATATAGAGCTGCTTTTTAATTATTTTTCTTGCATTGTTATGTATTAATAATGCTGTATAGCGTATTAGTTAATCAAATATTAACTATATGAAAAAATAACGAGAACTATTATCTGAATATTTTTATCCCAAGCATAAGCTGCCGTAAAGCAATTTTTTAAGAAAGATTGTTATAAAGAAATTCTCAGTAGTCACGTATAGTATACATTTAAATCAAAGCTCTATGATTGCATACTTAAAAAAATGGTTACCTTACATACGTAGTTAACTAAAATATTATGTTCTATATGAAGGCTTTGAGAGGGGTAAGAATGGGGAATTTACCCCTAGGAGTGCTCACTGAATAAGAATTTGGACAAATTATAGACAATTCTTGTTGCAATAATTTATTTTTGGGATGAAGGAAAGTGAGTTTTCCTGCAGGCCTACAAGCAATCAACAACAATTCTAAACAAAAAATACTCTTTCAAAGTAACATGATAAAAATATGGAGAGTAACGTATAATTTCGTAGATGTCATGTTTTGTGGAACACGAAGTCAAAAATCTTTTTAAAATTACAAATATATATATTCATTTATTTATAGGAAGTTATGTATAAACGTGCTGGATCTTTTTCATAAGCCACTCTATCCCCAGACGATCTCTGTCGGTCGGAGGCATCAAGCACACATCAGCTGACTTGATCCACAATATCCTATATATTAAAATTCTCGCGGATGCGAACCCCAGCAATTTACACTTTTTCTCTCCCCCATGACTGACACGGGTAAAATCCTTACCGTGCTCATCAATTTGGAATATCTCCACGTAGACCCCAGACTCCACTCTCACAGCCAACAGCACCGAAGATGTACAAATAATAAACAGATATCACCAGCCGTGAAGCAATGTATTCACCTTATTAGTTCATCAGTTGGTGAAACTTCTCAAATGGTCTTTGACCAGAGGACATTATAATGCCCAGGAAACAGGACTGACCAGAAACGAGACTGAGGAAGCTAGTGGACAGGAGTGGCATGACCAGGAGTGACACTGCGGCACCCAGGAGCGGCCCAGAGGCCAGGCAGACACAGCTCAGGAAAGATACGAGGAAAAGAACAAACACTCGATTTGGGACTCTGAGAATGAGGTTGTTTTGGGGAAGAGATTTATGAGTCTTGGAGGAGTTAGGAACACTTCCAACTCCGATCAACTCTCTACTGGACAATAAAAGCCATTAGGAAAGCGGCAGAGAGCTATTGTTGTTGCTTATTCTCTCTCTCTCTCTCTCTCTCTCTCTCTGCTTCTCTTAATCAGAGCCAAGTGGCTACTGTTTTATGGGATTATAATCTATCGCCTGTGTAAATGACTGCTTGTCATTCACATTGTGTTTATACAGTGTTACATCAGCTGTAACAATGTAAAAAGCGTTACTCCAAGTGGGTGAGCGCTGATCTAATTTTCTGTCACTTGCCACCCAATCTACCTACATGCCCACCTCTCTATCTCCCTCTCTCTCTCTCTCTCTCTCTCTCTCTCACCCTTCCCTATCACCCGTCTCTCTCTCTCTCTTCCTATCCCCGTCTTTCCATTTATATTAATAGTAAAGAGTTATTCCGCATAAAGGGCAAGAGGTCTTGCCATGTTTTCTCATGTCCTCAATGCCTCCATACCGCTGTCACCCGTCTCATCTCTGTCTCTTCCCCCTCGACAGACCCTCCAGGACACCCGACGATCATAGGCTACGAGACAGGGGAGGTCCTCTTGGCCGGGATGCGTCGCACCCTGTCGTGTCGTGTGTCAGGGGGCAACCCCCGCCCCTGGGTACTGTGGTACCGTGAGGGGCGCCTCCTCGACGACACCACGGCCGTCGACGCCACGGGCGTCTACAACGCCTACGAGGTGGTGGTGACGGCCGAGGAAGATGGCGCCGTGTACGAATGTAGCGTCACGAATGACCTCCTGCTGGAGAACCCTTTGACGGCCAATGTCACACTCACTGTCTACTGTAAGTATGCGTCCAGTCTGTATTGGTAATAGACGGATAGATAGGTGAACCTTGGTGCTCGAGGGAGAATTGATCTCGCAGCATCAACTGTCGGCTCCTGTCTGTTTAGTAATGTATGAATATACAAACAATACAATCAAATTAGCAATTTATTTTTCAGGCGATGTTAAATTCTAATCTTGTCAATAGATTTATGTCATGAAATATACGTTCTCTTACATAGAGGTCGTGACGTCACTGTCACTCGACTTAGATGGCCAAATGGAAACTGATTTTTTGATGTCAATGGATCACAAAATATTCATTGATGCTTACGACAATTAAACTAATACGAGTACAGACCTTATGTATTAGAACTTATATTTTTTTCAACACAGAGCATAAGTTGATTGCGTTGTGCAACACGGTAAATAGCACATTGCTTGAATTCTCAACAACACTAACTACCCTGAACACAGTCCCAAAACCCGGAGCAGACGCCTCACGCAACACACACACGCAAGATGGAGGTATCAAGCGATATTACTCCCGGTCCACAACACAAGTAAGCTTCACGCAACACCACCCGTTGATCCATAGCACAAATAGACGTCAGGAAACTCCACCCCATTGATCCACAACACAACAACACAAGAAGTAGACACCAAGCAACACCACCCTCTGGTCGAGAAAAGAAGTAGGCATCAGGCAACATTACAAACTGATATACAACACAAGTAAGCAGCATCGCAACAATGCAACACCACTCTGCAACACCAGGACGACCGCGAAAAGTGCGAGGAACGCTAATGTTATGACCCGTGAGAAACTATGCATCTTCGTCTCCTTATCAACTCAATAAACAGACTTTTGAACTCCTCGTGAACAATTGAACATTTCAACAGCCTTTTCATGGAAGGACACCAGGTCTAATCCTTCCATTTAATAACGATTTCTAATCCTTATTTCGACTTGGATGAGAGTGTCAGTGAACTAACATGCTGAAAGGCTTGTATGGTTTATATAATATAAATATCGCTTTAAAGTTTACATATTTATAGATATCACCTGATGTAATCCAAAAGAAGATTATCACCGAACCCAGCCAGGACAACGTAAAGTGTTCATGTGTTTTATATAATCTCTTTGTCAACAAGCACTAGTATCCATTATATTGGAAAATGCATGATATATCCAAGCTTATTCAAGAGAGAGAGAGAGAGAGAGAGAGAGAGAGAGAGAGAGAGAGAGAGAGAGAGAGAGAGAGAGAGAGAGAGAGAGAGAGAGAGAGAGAGAGAGAGAGACAGAGAGAGAGACTTACACACACCCTCACCAGAAACTCTTCCAAACCACAATAACTCCAAAACATGGTTACGTTAGTGTCTGCCAATAAAGGGCAACTATAAGCTTAGTAATTATATAGTGTCAATAAAAGCCCTGGTGATATATAAACACCTGAAGAAAAAGCACTTATATTAAAGGGAGTCGAGGTAAATACATTAGCCGCGTAAAATAATGGCTTTTACCTCCAAAGTTTTCCTCGCCTCAACAGGATATTTTTGCAAAATTTTGGAGGATTCCGTCGTCAAAAATCGCCAATATGCTAATCTCCTTCGTTGAGAAAACTTGCAGCTTCCTGCCTCCCTCGACCTCCCTAGGGGTTCGTCAGTGTTGATCTGTCTCTCCCCTCGCTTTCCCCTGCTTTTACTGAGTGGTGAACTGGCTCTTATCTCCCCCTCGCCTGCCTCACCGAGTGGTAGTGACTATTCTCATCTTCTCTGCCGAATCTTGATCAGACTCTTGTGGTTCCCCCTCACAGTAGAAAAATACCACAGCACCTTTTGAACACAAAAGGTTACTCTACTGGCGGGCTACTGTTATTATACAGGTCTGTACCTCAGCTAGAAAAACCCCGTCATATTTTTTTCAAGCCAATTCCAGATACAGATATTCCAATATAGCTACATGAACTAGCCGTCGTCGACTGTCATGCTG
Source organism: Procambarus clarkii (assembly GCF_040958095.1). Taxonomy (NCBI): domain Eukaryota; kingdom Metazoa; phylum Arthropoda; class Malacostraca; order Decapoda; family Cambaridae; genus Procambarus; species Procambarus clarkii. Next base: position 16,617,424 of record NC_091176.1, on the reverse strand, counting down.
ACAGACTGGTCAACATTCCTAATGTTTGTGAGGGATCATCTTTCTTACCACGTGAAGCTGGGGTACTTGGTGCCTTTTGTTACTCAGTGGAAATAATATATTCCTTAATTACGATACTGGCCTCATCCTGATGCTCAATTTTAATTGATTATTTGATCATTAAAATATATTTTAAAGTCAATTGTTAAATATTTTTGTCAATGTTATCGTTAAAATGTATTTTCTTCTTGTGGTTTCATAATATTTTATTTCATGCATGATCATTCAGTCCTGTTTATACAATAGGACTTCCCGTGCCTGCCACAGAGGACAGTGGTAAAGGGGAATTGTCCATTAATGTTGTTCGGTCGGCCTTCCCCCTTTGCTTGTTATCTAACTATAACTCAAAGGCCCTTCCCGGCCGTTCACTCCTCGCCAGTTCAACTTGTGTGTGTGTGTGTGTGTGTGTGTGTGTGTGTGTGTGTGTGTGTGTGTGTGTGTGTGTGTGTGTGTGTATTCACCTAGTTGTGCTTGCCGGGGTTGAGCTCTGCTCTTTCGGCCCGCCTCCCAACTGTCAATGAATCAACTGTTACTAACTACTAGCTAACTAATTTTGTTTCTTCCACACACACACATCCCTAGGAAGCAGCCCGTAGCAGCTGTCTAACTCCCAGGTACCTATTTACTGCTAGGTAACAGGTACATCAGGTTTAAGGAAACTCTGTCCATCTGTCTCCGCCGGGTGCCGGATCGAACCCCGGTCCCTAGGTCCACGAGTCTAGAGCGCTGTCCACTCAACCATTCAGCCCCCCTCCATCCCCCCCCCCCCCTGTGTGTGTGTGTGTGTGTGTGTGTGTGTGTGTGTGTGTGTGTGTGTGTGTGTGTGTGTGTGTGTGTGTGTGTGTGTGTGTGACAGAGAGAGAGAGAGAGAAAGACGGACACAGGAAGAGAGACGTAACAACCAAATAAAATACATATGATCACCACAGAGGATAAAAATGACTTTGAATATCACATGATCATGTACGGGCTTACATCCACAACTGTTTGGTGAACCATTCTTTTTTGTGAACTGTTGGGTTATGGGTTGTGAGAAAACGCTCCGAGGACTTCAAACAAGCAAATTCATGTAAATCAACATGAACTAGCGATGACGTAGTTGGTGACTGGAAAAAATGTCTTCAATTATGATTTTAATTTGCAAGTGAGAAAAATTGGTTGGCTGCTGAAAATATTTTATGTGCGCTTGTAATCACCTAACTTGGGTTTTCGACGATGGGCTTTAGCTCTTTGGTCCCCGCCTGTTAATGTTCGATTCACTTGTTTGTAGTTCTCAGAACAAAATGTGCACAGCCTACTTAGCAAACTTTATTTGCTTCTCTTATACTGGCAAAATAATATATATTATATATATATATATATATATATATATATATATATATATATATATATATATATATATATATATATATATATATATATATATATATATATATATATATATAATCTCAGCAACATCATAAGCCGTCATTTAGCACATTATTTGTATTATAAATGAATCATCTATAACTTCATCTCCAGCCTGAGATGCTGAGGAACAGCATCTGATCTGCTCATCTCTTGTTTCCTCCCCCAGATGCTCCGAGAATGGTGAGCATCACGGGTCCCTCCCAAGTAGAAGAGGGGAAGACTCTCGACCTTACCTGCACTACCAGCGTCTCCAACCCGCCTGCCTCTCTCAGCTGGTCTGTGGCAGGTGGGTATGGAAGGAAGGTCGGCAGATACGCGAAGTTGTAGTGTCTAGCAGGACACTTCTCCAAAATGATAAGTTGAGAGATAGAGAGAGAACTAGAGAGATTCACATATACAACAATATATATGAGCAAAATATAGACTGTTTCACTCTACTAATAGTCAATATTTTGTATTATTGTTATTGCAACCATAAACTCCAATCTGACGAAAAAACTGAGAAACTCAGACACACGTAATTTCCATCAATTAATACACAGTGTTAATATAAATAATCCTAAATATCACTCCTCCCCCCCCTGCTCATCTAGATTATCATAGGCCTATATATTCCTATATTAGGCCTATAATAGGTTAGGATAGACGGTCTTATTCGCTTTTTTTTAATAGGTTTCTGTAGATGTTTACGTTATTAAGTAAATTATTGATTGGTGTTCTGGTGAAACAGTACATGTTTTGTACGTACTTCAGTCAGTTGCTATATGCACTATGATTTTGAGTTGGTGAGTGAGTGATCGACTGAGTGATAGAAAAAACGAGTGATTAAACAAGCTAGACGGGTTTGTTAACAGCTATTGTGGATTGGGTGAGGATATAGTTGTATTTTCCACATTACCACGCAATACAAAGATACAATCGTTTCCTTTAATCTATTTCTTCAAGGCTAAAATATTCCCTCACCCACCCCCACACCCCACATTCACCCCGCATCCACCCACCCCCATACCCACCCACATCCACCCCCACATCCACCCACAGGAGAGACGATAGAGGAAACGAAGACAGGTGTAGAGAGACGAGAGGACGGAGGCTGGGTGACGTCGTCTCAGCTCACCCGTCACCCGCTGGGACGGGCCAACGCGACGGAGGTGGTGGTCGAATGTCGAGCTGTCAACCCCGCTGTCGAACACGTCGTTAAGAAGATCAAGATTATCACCATCACTAGTGAGTTCTTAGTGACGGAGGGGGGGGGACGGACTTAGAGCTAACCATTCTCATAGTTTATATTTAATCTTATTCAACTAGTTTTCCCTGAAACATGATCTGCTAATGTGTTTACAACCAGGTCATCAATTACTGCTGGTGTCGAACGAAGGGAATCATTTACAGGATCGCGTGGGCGCGCGTGTTACCAAACTGTCAACTTTGCGTACTTCTCTTACCTGTAGTATGGAAGATTGGTTTCCAAGGGTTATGATCGAAAACTTGTCGACCCTAGAGAATGTCAGTCACTAATATGAAGCTCACACACACAGACTTTACCCCTTCCCCTCCTCCCCCCCCCCACACACACACAGAACACCCCCCCCCCCCACTCTCCCAAATCACACACACACACACACACACACACACACACACACACACACATACCTCACTCCTACCCCATGTCCATGTACTCAACCCACAGTTCACTCTCTTACTGGTTCACTAACCCCTTCTCAACCTCTAACCTCATTCGCAAATCCTCTATTCAAAAGTAAATCAAACCCATTAACCATTTTCCCAGCTTACCAATTCCCTGGCCATACAGTACCAAACTAAGAAATCGTCACACAATGGATAAAGAAGATATCCCTTTGCTGCAAATAACATATTTGCTTGCATTCCTGTAAACGGGAATGCAAACAAAAGATATTCTTCCTAAAATCATGTTCATAAGGAATAACAAGAAGGAATTACAAGAAGCAATTGCAACAGATAAGGAATTACAAAGGAGGTGACCCAACTCTAGGAACAGACAAACAAGTAAAAACAATGCAACTGCACTCACAGAAACAAATTGTTTGGAGATATAACCAATGTTGTAACCAAAAAAACGAGAAGGGGGAGGAAGAAAAGGAGTAATCCTATTGATCAAGGAGGGCTAGAAATTTAGGGAGCTCGGAATCTCAGTTTCTAAAAGATTCAGTTACAATATCAAAGGGAACCATTACCATGGGAGGACCCACGACAATAGGGTGATATACAGTCGTCCACGAAAAGACAGATGACACATACAGAAATATTACAAAAACAATAGGACAGTTATTACTATCCTAAAAAGAGCAGCAGCAAATACAAACAAATGGGTTTCGACTCCAGATCATTGGGGGATTTTGTATCCATGGTGAGATAGAATTGGAGAAAATTAATCTTTATGAGAGTAAAGACTCGTGGAGAGTTTATTTCAAGGAATCGGCAACGTTAAACTTGCTTAGTCAACATATCAATGGACCCACTTGATAAGGCAGACAGATTTAAACAGTTAATCCCATTAAATAAGTCACACCAAACCTCTCACTCACTCACACTTCTCACTCTCATTCGCAAATTTTGAGAGTGAAGGAAGTAGGTAGAAAAATTTATGTCATGGGGGGAATTGAAGGAGTTGTTGTGATATTGATATTTGTTATGTCTCTCTCTCTCTCTCTCTCTCTCTCTCTCTCTCTCTCTCTCTCTCTCTCTCTCTCTCTCTCTCTCTCTCTCTCTCTCTCTCTCTCTCCTCTCTCTCCTCTCTCTCTCTCTCTCTCTCTCTCTCTCTCTCTCTCTCTCTCTCTCTCTCTCTCTCTCCTCTCTCTCTCTCCCTCTCTCTCTCCCCTTCTCCCTTTCTCCTTCTCCCTCTCACCCATATTCTCTGATACCTCTATATTCCAGAATGCCTCCCTCTCTCTCCCTCGCCCTCCAGCAACCCGCCACAGAGAGAAGCTGTTCACCTTCATTGAAGTAAAGATCATTTAAGTTAATCATAATAAAGATTACCTTAAAATTATTTTAAATTATCATTTTTTTTTGGGGGGGAGGGTATCCGTAGATTGTTATATTTTGATCCGTGTCCAATTGAGTTTATCTGTTATTTTTCCTCTCGTTTTAATTAAGCCTGGTTAGTAGTTGGTCTTAAAGGCTGTCAATTTTTAGGGTGTTGTTAAAGTCTATCAATCTAATTTATATAGGCCTTAAAGACCTCTGGAAGGTCATTAAGGTCAATATCAACTTCTGAAAGGATATTAAAGTTGCTAAAAAAGCTTATTGATCGAGCAGCAAGCATACCCTAGTCTGTGTTCAGGGCTAAAGTAACCTTTTTGTCTTTACCACAAGGTAAACACAATATATCAGTCAGTTGACCTTTATCAGTCAGTTGAGTGTCCGGTGTTGGGCCTTATAGGATTATCAATCATGGGAGGAGTTATTAAAACCATTATAATAACTTATTGCCCAACCTGAAAGTATACTTTAGTCCTGAACAGGTCTAAAGGAAACTCTCAGTGTATTTAGAACGAGAAAGATGTATACACTTCTCGATGGTGTATATCCTAATCCTTATACCAGTTTTAGTTTCATAATTTGGCAAGGATTTACTCAGCCATTTTTCATACCAATGCGCGTCTGCTAGTTTATATAACTTTATTATTATTGTTTTCCTCTTGGGTCTTTTCAGTAATCTTTTGTAAAGCTGCATTCTTTGTTTCGTAATTCATACGTTTTTCAGTTGTTTTTTATTTTCACCTTATCTCTCTATCCATTTATCTTATTTTATTTGTTATCAGCAACAGTCGGTAGATATGAGCAACATTGAGTAGATTCAGTAGAGTCAGAGTAGAGGGCTGAGCCAATCAGTACACTATGCATTAAGTTACCAAAGTGCAAGTCTGAATTGTTGTGAAGATTCACTCAGAGCAGTAGGTAGTCTTGTTAGGGGTTCAAGGGCCTCTGGGGACTCAAGGGCAAGTATAGTGGGTAAATAAACTCGGTTCAGCGGATTGAGATAGTCATTACAGTAGCTCAGAGCCAATCAGTAAGTGAACATTGCTGATACAGAACTCTGCAAAGGAATTCTCCACTCGCGTTGCACAGACACTCTGGAAGATCAAGCTTAAGCCCGAGTGAAACACGTGCACTTACTTGCAACCGCTGACACACATTTTCGGGAGACTGTATTGTGTTGTTTTTGGGGTGTAGTCAATGTCCCGAGACACTGTACTCGCCTAATTGTGCTTGCTGGAATTCAGTCTCGGCTATTTGGTCGCGCTTCTCAACTGTCAATCAACTGGTGTATAGGTTCCTAAGCCTACTGGGCTTAGGAACCATATCTACACGAAACTGTGTATGGAGTCTGTCTCAACCTCATCACTTCCTAGTGCATTCCATTTGTTAACAACTCTGTCACTGAAAATGTTCTTTCTAATGTCCCTGTGACTCATTTGGGTACCTAATTTCTACATGTGTGTGCCCCTTTAGTTAAATAAACTGTCTTTATATACCCTATCAATTCCTCTGAGAATCTGTATTTTGTGATCATATCTCCTCTAACTCTTCTGTCTTCCAGCGACGTGAGGTTTAGGTCCCGTAGTCTTTCTTCGTAGGTCATACCCCTCAGCTCGGGTATTAGTTTGGTCGCAAACCTCTGAACCTTCTCCAATTTACTCATGTGCTTGACGAGATATGGACTCCATGCTGGAGCTGCATACTTCAGGATTGGTCTGACATACGTAGTATACAATGTTCTGAGTGATTCCTTATCCAAGTTTCTGAAGGCTGTTCTTATGTTGGACAACCTGGCATATGCCGCTGATAATATCCTCTTGATATGGGCTTCAGGGGACACATCTCATGTGTTCCCTGTGTCACACGCGTCACGTGACATCAACCCCCCCCCCCCTTAGGTCTTTTTCTCCTTCTGATTCTTGAAGAATTTCATCTCCTAAATGATACCTTGTATTTGGTCTCTTGATCCCTACACCTATCTTCATTACTTTACATTTGTTCGGGTTAAACTCTAACAACCATTTGTTCGACCATTCCATCAGTTTGTCCAGGTCTTCATGAAGCCTCAAGCTGTTCTCCTCTGTCTTAATCCTTCTCATAACTTTGACATCATCAGCAAACATTGACTTGAGAGAAATGAGTCTATATCCTCTGGAAGATCATTTACGTATATCAGAAACAGGATAGGTCCGAGTTCAGAGCCCTGTGGGACTCCACTGGTGACTTCATGCCAGTTTAAGGTCTCACTCCTCACAGTAACTCTCTGCTTCCTATTGCTTAGGTACTCCCTTATCCACCCACTTACTCTTCCCTGTTTGTCCAATTGGGCTGAACGGTTAAGCGACGGACTCGTTTCATGCAGGTCGGCGTTCAATCTCCGACCGTCCAAGTGGTTGTGCACCATTCCTTCCCCCTGTCCCATCCCAAATCCTTATCCTCACCCCTTATAGGTGCTATATAGACGTAATGGCTTGGCGATTTCCTTTTATAGTTCAATTTAATTCAACTGCCTGTTTGTCCCACTACATTCACCAGCCTCTAATGGAGTACTATGTCAAAGGCTATCCGACAGGCCAAGAAAATGCAGTCTGCCTACCTTTCTCTTTCTTGCTTAATCTTTGTCACCTGATCGTAGAATTCTATAAAACCTGTGAGACAAGATCTGCCCTTCCTAAACCCTTGTTGGTGGTGTGTTACAAAATCCCTTGTCTCCAGATGTGCTACTAGTTTTTTCTCACGATCTTCTCCATCACCTTGCACGGTATACAAGTTAGGGACACTGGCCTGTAGTTCAGTGCCTCTTGTCTGTCGCCCAGTTTGTATATTAGTACTACATTAGCTGTCTTCCACATTTCTGGTAGGTCTCCCGTCTCCAGTGATTTACCATGCAGAGTGACAAGGAAAGTGCTTCTGTACACTTTTTCAGTACCCATGGCGAGATTCCGTCTGGACCAAGAGCCTTTCTCACGTCCAATTCCAAAAGATGTCTCATAACCTTATCTCTGGTCATTTCAAACCCTTCCCCGGCTGCCTGGTTTAATGTCTGGCTGACTGTGTGTTAGAGGCTTTACAAGAATGTACCATAAAATTCCCAAAATATATACTTTCACAACCCAATGTACCTTCTTGTATGTGTATATATGTGTATATTTTTTCCTCGAAATTTTTTAAGTTGATCATTTCCATAACCTGATATTATGTTAATTACATTGTGTGCCAGAATTTTGTGTTCATTGATAACATTTAAGTAAGACGTAATATATATTATGTTTTGTGATATCTGATTTATGACCTGCGTAATTTTGATATCGTTGTGCAGCCTTTTTTATTTCAGTTTTTTTTTTTTTTGCATTTATGAGACACGACTCGCTATAATTATAGATTTTTATTGTTTTTTTTTGTTCATAACTTTTTTACCCATTGTCCCTTGACGTAATACTCCGTTACACTCCCCATGATATCACACTATTAGACATAATTATTTGACACCAGTATTACGTCAAATAATTACGTATTCCAGTTTTATTTTATTCCAGAATTACCATATCCCAGTCACGTAATTTTATATTATATTATATATATATATATATATATATATATATATATATATATATATATATATATATATATAATATAATATAATATAATATAATATATAAAATTGTATCATGCATTGTATCATGCAACATTGTTGCATGATACAATGCCACTAATACAATTTCCCTTAAAGCTGACTGTTTTGAACATCTCGACACAAGCAAAAAATAAAATCATGTAAAAAAATGTCTATTCCCCCACGCTTTCGTCAGCTGTGACCTTACGCTATTCTCGATAACCTTTAACCCTTTGCTGGCGCTGTTGACTAACCTTCCCTCCCCTTCCCCCCCCCCCCTACATAGAGCCGCCGGGGGTGCCTGTATTCGAAGATGACCTTCAGAGAGAGGTCATCGCTGGCACCACGCTCCAGGTGACCTGTACCACCACGGGAGGTCATCCACCTCCGACTGTGAGGTGAGTGAGAATGGTGAAACTTTCTGATGGGGTTACTGCTTGTATTTTTTCTAGTTGGCTTTTCTCCGTCTCTTTTAGCACCTTTCGACATTTCTCAGCACCTTTCGATCTCTTTCAACCCTTTTCGACTTCCGTCAGCCCCTTTCAACCTCTTTTAACCTTTTATACCCCAAAAATGAATCCCTATCCTTTTTTTCAGCACTTTTTCTGAAGTTAATAATTTTCACGTTTCATTATTTTTTTTTAGTCCTAATTATCACCACTTTTCAATTACACGCTTAATCATTCTTCTTCTTTTACTCCTTGTTACCGTTTCTCAGATTTAAAAAATAAAATCCCCTTATATAGCAAAAAATCTTCAACTCGATATTTATGAATTTTGAATAAATGAAATTTAATTTGTTGAAATGTACTTTATAGGGACTACAAATCTGCTTGCTATATCAGGAAAGGGATTTTTTATATATATATAATTTGAAGTGTGCTAAATGAAAAAGTAGCGGGCGTAGTACAGAAATTTATATATTCGTAGTAATATACATAACATTTCCCATTTTGAAGTGAAGTTTGTAACCCTTTCCGCTTTCAGAGAAGATATTCTGGCATCGAGTGAGTAAATGCATTTGATTACAAACCTGTACAGGCAGAAAACTCAGACCCAGACGAGAATACTAGAAAACTAAATACTTTCAACAGAGAAAGTGTAAACACATAGAGAGAGGGAGAGAGAGAGTAAGCAAGATAAAAAGTGAGGGTAAGATAGTAAAAGAAGGAGAGAAAGAGTGTGTATGAGAGAGAGTGAAAAAAGAGAACGAAAGAGAGAGTAAAAGAGAATGAGAGATAGTAAACGAGTAAAAGAGAATGAGAGAAAGAAAACGAGTAAAAGAGAGAGAGAGAGAGTAAAAGAGAATGAGAGAAAGTAAACGACTAAAAGAGAGTAAAAGAGAGCAGAAAAGAGAGAGTTAAAGAGAGAAAGAGAGGATTCAGAGATCTGGAACTCGTTAGGAGGGGATCAGAAACAACATTGGAATTCGTCACCCAGGGTTTAAAGGTCTCCGCGAGGTACATAAAGACTGGACACTCGCTAGAAGGATTTCAGAAACTCATTTAGGACCACAGAACTTTAAACATTTACAGGGGGAGTCTCATAGTCCAAGAATACTTCGAAGGATTTCAAGAACCTTAAATTCTTGAAATGGCTCCGTGTTCCTGGAATTCTTTAACGGAAATCATAAACGTAGAACGAGTTAAATAGCATTGTTACCTGGACTTAATATTATTCCTAAGAGGACTTCGAATTCGTCGAAGTCTCGAGGTAATTGAATCTTAACGAAGAAGTGATCTTGCCTTTACCTTGATCGAAAGTCCGAATAAATTGAGCTTCTTCGTGGAACTTAAAAATCTTGAAAATCTTGGAGAACCTTCAGAAACCATCAAACGACGTTGGTTCGTTAGAATTTAATGGAAAGTCTCCAGGCTTTAAAGCTCATTAAGTGTATTCACGAACCTGCAGTTCAAATTATATATATATATATATATATATATATATATATATATATATATATATATATATATATATATATATATATATATATACATGACTGAAAACTCACACCCCAGAAGTGACTCGAACCCATACTCCCAGGAGCAACGCAACTGGTAACTACAGGGCGCCTTAATCCGCTTGACCATCACGGCCGGACAAAAGGAAGTGATAGCCGAAGCTATTTGAACCACTTCCCCGCCGGCAACTTGGATGGTAATCTTGGGCATAGCATTTCACCAAATCACCTCATTCTTTGGGGCACACGTGAGGAACACAAATGCGAACAAGCCTGAATGGTCCCCAGTGGGGAAGTGGTTCAAATAGCTTCGGCTATCACTTCCTTTTGTCCGGCCGTGATGGTCAAGCGGATTAAGGCGCCCTGTAGTTACCAGTTGCGTTGCTCCTGGGAGTATGGGTTCGAGTCACTTCTGGGGTGTGAGTTTTCAGTCGCATATAGTCCTGGGGACCATTCAGGCTTGTTCGCATATATATATACATATATATATATATATATATATATATATATATATATATATATATATATATATATATATATATATATATATATATATTATATATATATATAAGATATTTCCAGATAAGGAAATCCATCTTATGATTTCATAACCTTGCAATTTACAGAAGGACTTCAGGAACTTAGATCCAATCAAATTTTGTTTTGGGTAACAGAAACTGGAAATTACGACCACCACTTGATCGGTATCTTGTTATAATGAGCCTTGAGTTACTTTGTAAAATATATATATACGTTCTGGTAAATCACAGTGATCCTTGCTAGATTATTAATTATATTTTTCTTTAATAAATAACGCAGTTGAATCTTTGCAAACTAAGACAATTATAGATTAATTAAGGGTTTAGATATTTGTTTAAATGTAAACGCTCATATACATTTTTTAATGAAGCTATTACAGTTAATTTTAAAACTCAGAACCCTGTGGTAACTCGGCTGACTTAATTAGAAACTCAAGGACGGGTCAGGAACACGGACGACACTAAGAGGAACATGAACAACCGCGTGAACACGTAATATTTTATAACATTGTGTCGCTCTTTCCTCCCACAGGATTTACAAGGAGTCGGAAGCGCTTCTGACGGAACTCCAGCGGGAGGGCAACCTGACGAGGGCCCGGGCCGAGGTCGAGCTCTCGCCTGGCGACAACGGCGCCAAAGTTACCTGTGACGCCAGCACCTCCCCTCACACTGCCCCCCTGACCACCTCCGTCGTCCTCACCGTCCTCTGTGAGTCTAGAGGGACACCATCTCTCACCTTCCCTAACATTAGCTAGGGATGTTAGGGGACCCGCAGAGTACGTGAGGTACTGTGTCAGCTATACATTACTTCCTGTACTACTATGAGTGTTATAAATCTTGATCATTGGTGGGAAGGTTAACAACTATTTTTGTCAACGTGTCATACTTTCTCTTACTACTTAATATTTTTCCATCCAGGTATTATTATAGTGTTTATCTAGGGACTTGTGTGGGTTCTTTTCGTATCATTTTCTATTCTTTTATCATATACTATTTTCTGCGATTGCTTGTTAAGCAAGTGTCAGAACTCTTGGTTTCTTACTACAACACGTGTGTGTAATAAAAAATGTATATAATATTCTTAGCAAATATTAATTATTTGCATAATATGGAAAATTTTAAAACAATTCAACATATCCATATTAAAATTTAGAATAACGAAGAATCACATTTGTGCCGATAAATCACAAACAGAAGCAAAAAATAACGACATGAACCGTAATTACCAGAGGCACACATGACTATAACAAATCGCTGATCCTCAAGTGACCTTAATCACCTGTGCTTTTACGTGCCTCTTCACCTAGAGCCACCAGCTCCTCGCTAGAGTTGTCTCTCATATATGCCACATTGACATTCTCCTGGCCAAACACGCCTTCTCCCCTACACCCAGGGTGTGGGCCCCGTACACAACACCTCGAACACACAAGATACAGTGTTTCTTCCCAGTCACACAACCACTCTGAAGCAACTAAATAGTTCACTTTATTCACTTACCTTCAGTTGTTCAGGACGTTTCACTTGTTATTTTATGCTCTGCATTCATCATCACGCCCAAGACACGGACATCGCCACGGCTGGAAGAGAAAAGGAATAAGGAGAACATGTTAATGCCACACACAATTTTAAAGGAGAATTGGTAAACGAGACAAAAAAGACAAATTAGACAGGAGTCAGGAAAAAAAACTTTAGTATGAGTTATAAATTTAAATAGGTTAGATATAGTAGTGGTGTATGTCAACTGAGCACAATGTTTACCAAAAATATGATCAGAAATACGAGAGAGGCGAGTCGTTGTAATGTTTGAGAGGCAGGGCTTGGGAGCTAGGGTACGATCCTTCAATCGCTTCTAGGCACGTGCGTCTAATTAGTATTTCTAGTCAATATACGAAGGCGGGAACATCTAAACGAGTATACACACACACACACACACACACACAGAGCTCTGGCTCTACCAAACACCCAGAGCTCAACTCCCGCAAACACAACAAGATGAGTACACACACACACACACAAATTAGTAGTTTCAAAGCGTTGTATGACAAAGAGTGCTGGGTAGACAAAGGTAAAGTTACCTTTAGTTACTGGGTAACTGGGTAGTTACCCAGTAAGTTACCCAGTTACCTAGTTACTGGGTAAAGTTACCTAGCAGTAAATAGGTACATGGGAGTTAGTCAGGTGTCACGGGCTGCTTCCTGGGGGTGGAGGCCTGGTCGAGGACCGGGCCGCGGGGACACTAAAAAAAGACCCGAAATCATCTCAAGATAGACGGGACACCACGAGCGTAGCTCTCATCCTGTAACTACACTTAGGTAATTACACACACACACACACACACACACACACACACACACACACACACACACACACACACACACACACACACACACACACACACACACACACGCCATGGATTCAGGTAGGGAAAAATCATGTTTTACGAATCTATTCGAGTTTTAGGATGAAATGACAATGATAATACAAATGAGAGAAGGGTTCACCGACTGTGTTTACCTTGACCAAAAGCGTTACACAAAGTCACACGTGAAAAAAATAACCTGTACGAGCTGGAAAACAGGGCTGGCATTATTTACAGATTGCTTGGATAGCTCAGAGGATATCTTTTTGTGGCGCAGGAAACCTAAAGTGAAACCCATTTTATTCCCGATATATACAAAAGACCAGAGAGAGAGTAAATAGGATCATGTGAATTCACACATCGGTTGTAGTAAAATTCACACATCATAGATTGACGGTTGAGAGGCGGGACCAAAGAGCCAATGCTCAACCCCCACAACTAGGTGAGTACAACATAAAACAACAATTGTGAAAATTTATAACTAATCGAGTAGATTTGTTAATTGCTTTAAAAAATGAGAGTGAGAAGAAAAGTGAGCTCAAACTCACTTAGTTGTCCATCCACATGGACTGGCTGGTAGAACGACGACCTGGCTTCATGCAGGCCGGTGTTCGATCCTCGACGGTCCAAGCGGTTGGCACTATTCCTCCCTACTGTCCTCATATCCCACGACCTATCCTGTCCCCACTTCCCTTCCCTGTAGTATGTAGGCTTAGTGCTTTCTCTCCTTAGCGCTCCTGGATGGAGGTTAGGCGGATCATGTCATCATGGACGAACATGATAACAAAGTTTAAAAGATAGTCTATGATACTATCATTGGAAAAGGAGAGACAAATAAATGGAACGATCTGAAAAAAGAGATTGCATAGATAAATTAGAAGAAACAATAGATGGAAAGGTGGAGTTTGGGAGCCATTGCTCAACCCTGTATTCGGAACTCTGTAAATTCAACAAGATCAGTACTCACACACACACACACACACACACACACACACACACACACACACACACACACACACACACACACACGCACACACACACACACACACACACACACACACACACACACACACACACACGCACACACACACACACACACACACATGTCAGAAAGCCTTTGATACAGTGCCACACAAGAGGCTAGTGCGAAAGTTGGAGATGCAGGCTGGAGTGAGAGGGAAGGTACTCCGGTGGATAGAGGAGTACCTAAGCAACAGGAGACAACGAGTCTGTGTGAGGGGTGAGGTCTCAGATTGGCGAGACGTCACAAGTGGAGTCCCGCAGGGGTCAGTCCTTGGACCTATACTGTTTCTGGTATATGTAAATGATCTCCCAGAGGGTTTAGATTCGTTCCTCTCAATGTTTGCCGACGATGCAAAAATTATGAGGAGGATTGAAACAGAGGATGATAGTAGGAGGCTACAAGATGATCTGGATAGACTGAGTGAATGGTCCAACAAATGGCTGTTGAAGTTCAACCCGAGTAAATGCAAAGTAATGAAACTAGGCAGTGGAAACAGGAGGCCAGGCACAGGATACAGAATAGGAGATGAAGTACTTAATGAAACAGACAGAGAGAAAGATCTAGGAGTTGATATCACACCAAACCTGTCTCCTGAAGCCCCCATAAAGAGAATAACGTCTGCGGCATATGCGAGGCTGGCTAACATCAGAACGGCGTTCAGGAACCTGTGTAAGGAATCATTAAGAATCTTGTACACCACATATGTAAGACCAATCCTGGAGTATGCGGCCCCAGCATGGAGCCCGTACCTTTTCAAGCACAAGACGAAGCTGGAAAAAGTCCAAAGGTATGCTACTAGACTAGTCCCAGAACTAAGAGGCATGAGTTATGAGGAAAGGCTGCGGGAAATGCACCTTACGACACTGGAAGACAGAAGAGTAAGGGGGGACATGATCACAACCTACAAAATCCACAGGGGAATCGACCTGGTAAACAAGGATGAACTATTCAACACTGGTGGGACGCGAACAAGGGGACACAGGTGGAAGCTGAGTACCCAAATGAGCCACAGAGACGTTATAAGGAACTTTTTCAGTGTCAGAGTAGTTAGTAAATGGAATGCATTAGGAAGTGATGTGGTGGAGGCTGACTCCATACACAGCTTCAAATGTAGATATGATAGAGCCCAATAGGCTCAGGAATCTGTACACCAGTTGATTGACGGTTGAGAGGCGGGACCAAAGAGCCAGAGCTCAACCCCCGCAAGCACAATTAGGTGAGTACACACACACACACACACACACACACACACACACACACACACACACACACACACACACACACACACACACACACACGCACACGCACGCACACACACACACAGTGAGAAAGAAAGAGTGAGTGGAAAAAATATTTCTAAAAAGTCTTTAAATGGAAAGAAAATATACTATCCCCCAAATTATTTTGTTTGGAAAAAATCTATCATATGAAAGATCTCTAGAATGTAAAATTTATATAAAAAACACATCAAAACAGCCTGCGCATATAAAGATAAAAAAATTCTCTAGCCGATGAAAAATTTAATCCCAACAAAAATTCCCTCCCAAAGCAAACATTCTTTTTACCCATAAAACTCACATTGAATGAAAAAGTTTATTATCTTAAAACAAATATATTATTTAACAGATCACAAATATTTCATGAACTAAAATTATGATATAAATATATAAAATGCATTCTTCCATTTATATATAATTATACACATAATAATAGCAATACCAATTATAACAGCAGTGTCAAACTCATGAATGAAACCAGAGTACAGAGTATAATTCCGGGAACCGCGTTCGAGGCCTTACGAGCGTACAGGCCTAGTGGACAGCAATTGGGAGTCGTGGTCCTTAGACCCCGGGTTCGATTCTCGACTGAAGCAGAAATAAATGGGCAGAATTTCTTTTACCTGGTGGTTCTGTTTACCTAGCAGTACATAGGTACCAGAGAGTTAGACAGCTGCTACGGGATGCTTCCTAGGGATTTATGTGTATGTGTTAGAGAGAAATATATGTAGTAGACATAATAGAGGAACAATAGATTGGTTAGAAAGGCTGGCTCCAAGAGCTAATAGCTCGATTATGCGGACATAATTAGTATATATACGTAACTAGGAGGGGGGGGGGGTTACCTGGAGGTACTTTCTCAGTCACATCTCCCTCTCTCCCTCTCTCCCTCGCTCCCTCTCAATCCCCTCCCACTCTCGCTCGTTCCCTCTCCCTCTCTCCAACATAATAATTGGCCACGTTGCCGCCATAGATTAGTGACCAAAACGTGCAGGCACTTCAGTAAACATTAAAAGATAACTGGATTATACTAAATTAATTGCAAGTAATTCAAATGGAGATTAATAAATATATGGGTGTAATTAAGACCTTAATTATAATAGACAATTATACAGACACACAGACAGTTCTTTCTTTCAACAAGCAAATACAACTGAAGTGTAAATACTGTTAATTATTAATTATGCAGAATATTGGTGATAATAAATAATAATTATTTAATTTACTTCATTACTGAAATTGTCATTCTAATATCAATGATCACAACAGTTTATTATATATATATATATATATATATATATATATATATATATATATATATATTATATATATATATATTATATAATATAGATCAATACTTTCGTCACTACTCTGAATGTGGATACAAGAAGATAGCAGGAAATAAATGACTAAAATGTACATATGTGAAACCAGTAGTAAACATCCGCAAAGTTTTAAGCACAAGCTTGCACTGTAAGCTTTAAGTTTACCGAGCCCTAAGCCTGGGAGCCTGGGGCGTAGTGAGGACCTCAGCAGGGTGTCAGGAGGGCTGCAGGAAGGCAGTTAACATGGGAGCTTTAAGCTTGCCCAATGCCTCGAGTACGCCCGGAGCGCCCCTTTGGCAGATTGCTCTGGGGCATCATCGAGAGGCATCCAGCCTGTTGTTTCAGCCTATCCACGTCCAGGATAGGGGATGAAACATGCTCTAGCCTCTCTCTACAGGAGAGGTCACAGGAGACACCTGTCAGCAAGACTGTTAGAGGTGTACCGGCGCATGTGAGAGGTGTGCCAGCCTGGCCAACATATATATACCTCCGGCAGTGGCTTAGGGAAGAGTGGCTTTGTGCACGTGTTGAATTTTTGAGAGAGAGAGAGAGAGAGAGAGAGAGAGAAAGGAATTGAAGGGAGAGGGAGTGAGGGGAGAGGGAGAGGGTGTGCTTTGGAATGTCTAGTTAAAATATATTGTTATTTCTCTCAAAAACACATGTATTATTTTATTTTATTTTATTCAGGGGTTTTAGGATAAGGGCAAATCATGCACTATTTACCACGAATATAGATATAAAAATACACATGCACTCCTCTCTCTCTCTCTCTCTCTCTCTCTCTCTCTCTCACACACACACACACACACACACACACACACTGAGAGGTATGAGCTACGAGGAAGGGCTAAGGGAGCAGAACCTCACATCCCTGCAAAACAGAAGAGTAAAGGGAGACATGATAACCACTTACAAAATTCTCACGGGAATTGACAGGGTGGACAAAGACAAACTCATAAGCACATGTGGAACACGAACAAGAGGACACAGGTGGAAACGTAGTACCCAAATGAGCCACAGAGACATTAGAAAGAATTTTTTTCAGTGTCAGAGTAGTTAACAAATTGAATACATTAAGCAATGATGTGGTGGAGGCTGACTCCATACACGTTTCAAATGTAGATTTCATAGAGCCCAGTAGGCTCAAGAATCTGTACACCAGTTGATTGAAAGTTGAGAGGCGGGACCAAAGAGCCAAAGCTCAACCCCACCAAGCACAACTAGGTGAGTTAAACTAAGTGAGTACACACACACACACACACACACACACACACAGTAAATGCAAAGTAATGAAACTAGGTGGTGGAAATAGGAGGCCAAACACAGGATACAGAATAGGAGATGAAGTACTTAATGAAACGAACAGAGAGAAAGATCTAGGAGTTGATATCACACCAAACCTGTCTCCTGAAGCCCACATAAAAAGAATAACGTCTGCGGCATATGTGAGGCTGGCTAACATCAGAACGGCGTTCAGGAACCTGTGTAAGGAATCATTCAGAATCTTGTACACCACATATGTAAAACCAATCCTGGAGTATGCGGCCCCAGCATGGAGCCCGTACCTTGTCAAGCACAAGACGAAGCTGGAAAAAGTTCAAAGGTATTCCACTAGACTAGTCCCAGAACTAAGAGGCATGAGTTACGAGGAAAGGCTGCGGGAAATGCACCTTACGACACTTTAAGACAGAAGAGTAAGGGGAGACATGATCACAACCCACAAAATCCTCAGAGGAATCGACCGGGTAAACAAGGATAAACTATTCAACACTGGTGGGACGCGAACAAGGGGACACAGGTGGAAACTGAGTACCCACATGAGCCACAGAGACGTTATAAGGAACTTTTTCAGTGTCAGAGTAGTTAACGGATGGAATGCATTAGGCAGTGATGTGGTGGAGGCTGACTCCATACACAGTTTTAAATGTAGATATGATAGAGCCCAGTAGGCTCAGGAACCTGTACACCAGTTGATTGACAGTTGAGAGGCGGGAGCAAAGAGCCAAAGCTCAACCCCCGCAAGCACAAATAGGTGAGTACAAATAGGTGAGTACACACACACGCACACACGTGTGTATGTGTTGTTGTGTATGTGTGATAAAAATACATGTATTAGACATAATTGAGGAAAAACAGATTGGTTAGAAAGGTGGGGCACAAGACCTAATAGCTCGATTCTGCAGGTACAAATAATAAATACACACAAGCAATTACCACATTCGCACAGTACAACATAACAACGGGCAAATGGGAAGACAGTGAGAGAGAAAGTAGAAAGGAAGGCAAACAGAAGTACCAGAGGAAGAAGGGGGGGGGGGGTATGGAGGGTACTCCTGGGACAAGGAATGCGCTCTGGTCCGTTTGTGTCAAGTCAGAAATTCTGGGAATCGTTGTGAAGTGGTTTTCAATTCAGCAATAATTATGAGGAAGTGAAGATCAAGGGAGGAACAATGAAATAGTCGACAACACGACGAAGAATGAGAAATTGAGACAGACGGGAGAGATAAAGGCGAGAGAGAGAGAGAGAGAGAGAGAGAGAGAGAGAGAGAGAGAGAGAGAGAGAGAGAGAGAGAGAGAGAGAGAGAGAGAGAGAGAGAGAGAGACAGACAGACAGACAGACAGACAGACAGACAGACAGACAGACAGACAGACAGACAGACAGACAGACAGACAGACAGAAAAATAAGAGGGTTGAAAAGAGTGAGAATCAAAAAGAATAAGGAAAGAAATGAAATAAAAATAAAAAATTTGGATAAATTTAAATAATTTTAAATAAAAATTAAAAATAAACAATAAAAAGTAAAAGCATAAAAAATAGAAATACAGAAAGTAGGAAACAGGAAGATAATAAAATAAATGAACAGAAAGAAGTAGAGAGCGAAGATAAAGAGAGACAAGGGACAAGAACTAATATGACGAAGGAGATAAAGAAAATGAGAGGAAGGGAAGACAGACAAGAAGAATAATGAACAAGAAAAGCCGCTAAAGTACAAACAAAATTTATACCAAAAAACTGAACAAATGCAAAAGTTAAATAAAACAGGACAAATTCACGAAAATAATTAATATGCAAGAAAAGAAAAAACAAAGACACTAAAGAAATGTAAAAATAATTTGGAGAGAGAATAAGGTGAGAGGAAAAAATATATGAAAATGTAATCTTTAAAGGATTAGACGTCATTCTTGTTCGGACAACGTCGTGACGTCGTTAATGTTCCAGACAACGTCGTGACGTCGTCAATGTTCCAGACAACGTCGTGACGTCGTCAATTTTCCAGACAACGTCGTGACGTCGTCAATTTTCAGGACAACGTCGTGACGTCGTCAATTTTCCAGACAACGTCGTGACGTCGTCAATGTTCCAGGCAACGTCGTGACGTCGTCAACGTTCCAGGCAACGTCGTGACGTCGTCAACGTTCCAGGCAACGTCGTGACGTCGTCAACGTTCCAGGCAACGTCGTGACGTCGTCAATTTTCCAGGCAACGTCGTGACGTCATCAATGTTCCAGGCAACGTCGTGACGTCGTCAATGTTCCAGACAACGTCGTGACGTCGCCCAGGTTCCAGGCGACACCTTTACGATATTAATGTTTAACGATAAACTTTAATATTAATAGAGCGTCCAGGCAGACTGATGGAAGAGGCGTCTGCCTCTCTCTTTCTCTCCATCAGAGAGAGAGAGAGAGAGAGAGAGAGAGAGAGAGAGAGAGAGAGAGAGAGAGAGAGAGAGAGAGAGAGAGAGAACAGACAGACAGACAGACAGACAGACAGACAGACAGACAGACAGACAGACAGACAGACAGACAGACAGACAGACAGACAGACTGACAGAGACAGATATTTAAGACGCCATGAGACAATGATAACAAGCTTTGCTCCAAGATTCGGAAGCGATTTTTCCTCTGCTTCTGTCCCCCCAACAGTAACTGGGGGACCTGGTTGTAAACCGGCTTGCGGATCATGTTCCAGGGAAATCTGGTAAGGCTTAAGACGAGCATAAGCAAGGCTCTAAACCTGCCAACAAGAGTCGGAAGTCTTCGACTGTGTCAAGCATGGAAGTTAAATATTGAAGTATGACAAAATCTAGTACTCAGCGATTGAGCGCTGAGTAATGAACTTTGACTCCTCCGTCACCATGAAGTTCCTGAACCTGAAGTTCCAGGTGCTGGACCTGAAGTTCCAGGTGCTGGACTGAAGTTCCAGGTGCTGGACCTGAAGTTCCAGGTGCTGAACCTGAAGTTCCAGGTGCTGGACCTGAAGTTCCAGGTGCTGGACCTGAAGTTCCAGGTGCTGAACCTGAAGTTCCAGGTGCTGGACCTGAAGTTCCAGGTGTTGAACCTGAAGTTCCAGGTGCTGGACCTGAAGTTCCAGGTGCTGAACCTGAAGTTCCAGGTGCTGGACCTGAAGTTCCAGGTGCTGAACCTGAAGTTCCAGGTGCTGGACCTGAAGTTCCAGGTGTTGAACCTGGCAAACAAAGGCAGCCAGTCAGGATTATGCATTGTTCTCCCGACTGAGCTGCATCTCTACACTTGACCCAGTTCTGAACATGGTACATAACCATGCAAGTAGATAACCATGGTAGATAACCATAGTAGATAACAATGCAAGTAGATAGCCTTGGTAGATAACCATGCACGAAGACTCGTCTCTCGTTGTGAATGATCCAACTGTTAACTTTATAGCCAGTGTTTAAACACCTCTCTACCTGGGCCAACTTAGCGGGCAGCCTTAAGCTGGCCAGCCCGTCCTCCCGAGCGTTCCAACCGTCACCAAACTTACGTACAAAATTGCCCGAACCTAACCTAACTGAGGACCGATGAATAGAAAACGGGACATTAAGTCCAATTTCTTTTCGATCCGGTATAATTTTTAATACATCAGTTTTTGGCCTTAGAGTTTTTTTAATACGTCAAAATGCAATGTACTCTTCGAGAAGACGAGTTGAGTTGGCAACCACAACACAAGGCGCTCAGCCATAATCTGCCATTTGTTAGATAAATGGTATTGAAAACGCATAGCTATCAGCTGCCATTCAGTCCCAGTCCTGGCTCACATTGCTCGCTCTCATCACGCAATCACGTGCGAAATCAAGCCGACAAAAATAAACTTTGCCCAAGAAATAAGCCCAAAGTTAGCTCCAGCTTCACTTTGAACCGAATTATGACTAATACAGTATTAAAGAATATTCCTAGAGAAATATATTAATATTGTCATTACATAGATTCGTTATTTAGGTCAGGCTTCAGATTAGCTGTTCCAGGGTAACTGCTATTAACTCAGATTCCGTTAAGAACATACACAAGCTGGTGGAGGGGTCAGAGGGTCATACACAAGCCAGTGCAGGGGTCATTTCTGATCCCCCTCTCCTCCTCCTCCTGCTCCTCCTCCTCCTCCTCCTCCTCTTCCTCCTCCTTCTACTGTATTTCCTCCTTTTCCATCTTGTCCTGTCCTCTCCTCTCCTCTCTCTCCCCAATCACCTCTCTCATCAGACCTGATCCTCCACCCTCAATCATCGGGAACCCCTGTCCTCTCTCTTTTATTTCTCTCCAACATTTATCTTCCTCTTTCAATTCTCTCATTGCCACCCCTTCCCATTTCACCCCTTCGGATTTCTTAATTTTCTAGCTTTCTAGTCCCATTCCCCTCTTTGTCCCTTTCACTCTGGTTTTCAAATGTTCTGTTCCTCTTCCATTTCATTTTTTCTCTCTCTCTCTCTCTCTCTCTCTCTCTCTCTCTCTCTCTCTCTCTCTCTCTCTCTCTCTCTCTCTCTCTCTCTCTCTCTGCTCATATTCCCTCTTCTCATTTCACTAATTTCTCGCCAACTGCTCTTGTATCTTATATTTACTTAGCCTCTTTCTTTCTTTGTTTTACTCTGTCTCATACGTGTCTCCTAACCCTTTAGGCCCGATCATAACCGCATTTGAACCCGCCACAACTTCCGCTGTTCTCAGCGCCTCATATCCTCCTCCTCCTCCAAACAGTTGCGCCTTGGGAGGTGAGAGGATTTGCTTCTCCAAGCACCGTGGAGGAGGGGGAGATGGTGATCGTGTCCTGCGAGTCCTCCTCCAGCCTGCCGCCCTCCAACATCACCTGGAGCTCCGAGGGCGTCGTCTTGGAGGCCGCGTCCACCTACACCTCCAAAGGGGTGTTTGGAGGAACCACCACCAGGTAAGTCGAGACGTTATCATCTTAGGAGACTTATCTTAGGGTAACTCACTCCTCAGGGACCTTCTCCGTCCCTAAGAAGTGACATTGACGGACCCACAAGGTGGCTATGGAAACTTGCATCGTCTTAGAATGGTATATTTTGGCAATGGATTTTATTTATAATAAAGAAATATACCCATATAATTAAATGGGAATTAACGAGTTCCTCTTTGGGCCAAGGACGATTAGGGGAGGAAGAACTAACAAAGAGCAACGAGTTTGGATGATAATCTTCTTTACTACGGACAAGACGAGATCAAACTACACTTATTAAGCAAGAAGGAGCCTGGGGGAGTATTTTCACTCCTAATGATGCTTTCAGTGTAGAGGAATCATAGGCAGAACACTCCTGATTCGAAGCTTGATTTTCTGTTATGGGTCGTCTCGAGATGAGTCACAAGGATTTAGAAGCTCTCCTTTAAACATGAGTCACTAATAAGAATTAAAAGGAAAAAGGAAAACATTATTTTTGTGTTTAATGTTGTTGTAGAAGTCAGCTGTTTCCCCCTTGACCGGTAATCTGATCTTTGGGTGACGTTATTCAGTGAAACAAATCTCTACACTTTTCCGACACAGAAGTGAAAAGATTAAGAAGTGTAAAGATTCGTCAGTAAGAAATAGGAAGGAAATCACTGCCAAGCAGAAATGCAATCTGCTTTTATAATGGCAAATCACGTTTTAAAGTGGCCGGTCACTGCTGTCAGCTCTATACTCAAATTTACACTTGACAATATAAATGAGAGGAGGAGGAGGAGGAGGAGAGTGAGTGTAAGAGTGTCGAATTTAGATGTGATTAACCTCTCATGAATGAGGCCGAGGGGCCTCTTAGTCTAATTGGAAAGTCTTAGTCTTAGAAATTTATAGATAAGGTGGGAAAATGTGTTCCTAAATTATTATGGCTTTCATAACATGTCTCATAACGCAACTCATCTAGCGACTCATAACGCAAATTTTCACAACGTGAGGTTTATAACAATAACACTTGTTGTTACTCGATTCATTGCACAACTCATAATACAGCCTCATAACGCAGCCAGTAACGTGACACGAAGCCAAAGATGAATCCTGGAGGTAACCGAATCAAATACCATTACCGTGTAAAGGTATAGTTGAAACCAGGAACTTAATTGCTTAATTCAGAAGTGTTAAACAGGAATATCGACATCACAAAGGTTGAAATTCGGTATTCTTAAAGTACCGAGAATTATTCCGCCATTGTCCGGAACACGAAGCTCCTTTAGGATACTCGAGGATCCGACTGGGCCTAACGACTGGCCTTTGTAAACCCACAATAATCAGCCAACTCCCTGATACCTATTAACTGCAAGATTATCACAGACATCAGGCGTAAGAGAGCGTGCCAAAAAATAAAAGTCACCCCCTGCCCAGGAATCAAATCAGAGGACAATCAGTTGTGAGCCTACAACGATGACTACTCAGCTACAGACTAAGAGATTTCCATCGATGGCGACCGGTAAAGAAGTTTTAAGCGCCTTTCGAGAGCATCCTCAAAAAGTGTCCAGGGGCCTCGGCTACCACAAGCCACACTTGAATGCCACGATGTAATGAAGATATTTTTTTACTCGCTACTTCAAACCTGACTGGAGGTGCTGCTAAGGGGGATGCAGGGAAAGCCACATTACCAAGTGCCTGCAGGTGGGTATTTATGAAGTCTTGCCGCCCGACACCACTGCTGCCGACCACGTTCCCAGCTGCTAAACAGATCTGAGTAACGTCTATCCAACGGCGGAGAGACGTTGATCGAACGCTGTATTACAGCCTATCGAACGTTGGATCAACATCATTCTTCCGTTGGATAAACGTCTATCCAACGTTGGATCAATGTCTATCCACCTCTAAATCAACGTCTATCCAATGTTGGATCAATGTCTATCCACCTCTAAATCAACGTCTATCCAACGTTGAATCAATGTCTATCCACCTCTAAATCAACGTCTATCCTAACGTTGGATCAACGTCATAAGCCCAGATTTGCCTAGGAAAAGGAAAGGGGGGGAATGACTCTGACAATGAACAATGCTGTCACCATCCTGAAGAACTGAAGAATATGCAGCAAACCAGACTATAGGAGTATAATCTCCCTAAAATACCAGCGATTAATATAAATAAATGATGTAAAAAAAAGAGGGGAAGAAAAACACACACACATTATGAAACTCTAAAGTGGTGAATTTTTATTTCTGAAGGATCAGCAAGGAGGAGCAGCGTGACTGAGGACCCCAGCATCACCAACCAGCCTCACGAACCGACAAGGATGAACCAATTTTTGAGGAGGCGCGCTTCGCCCTCGCTGGAAGACCTCCCAAGGGAATTCTTTTTTTTTCTATCTACAGGTGATATGAGAGAAGGAAGGAGGTAGGAAGGCGGGGAGAGCGGTGGATATGAAGAAGGAGGAGATATGAGAGAGAGGGAAGGAAGTAAGGATGACTCTAGAGAGAGAGAGAGATGGAGAGAAAGAGTTTCCAAGAGTATACTTCCAGGAGCAGGAGGGCTTTCCGAGTGGATATGCCTTGCTTGATGGATCAGGTTCATGGCTGATGGAGGTGTTGATAGGCCGGATTACCCTACCCTTGATGGATGGATAGAGCGCCTCCTCGTTCACATGCACACACGCATCCTCGCTCGATCCCTCAGCTGCGGGCCAAGGGATTACCTTCCTCATCTTAGCAGCCTCATATTCCTTCCCCCATCTTGCTCATTCACGAGCGTTCTTTTCGTTCTTTTTTCATACAGGTAACGGAGATTCTTTCTCACTATCTCTCTCTCTCCCTCTCTCTCTCTCTCTCTCTCTCTCTCTCTCTCTCTCTCTCTCTCTCTCTCTCTCTCTCTCTCTCTCTCTCTCAGACTGTCTGCTTTTCTTCCCCAGGTCCGAGCTGAGGATAGAGACTAGAGCCGGCGACAACGGCAGAGTACTGATGTGCACGGCCGGGAACGGACTGGACAAGCCCGTACACAGGGAGATCGTACTAGACGTTCTTCGTGAGTATCAAGCCTCTATTCTCCTCATTCTCTATATTCCTCATTCTCTATCTCCATCATCATTTTTCTTCTTCATTCTCTATCTTACTCATTCTTTGGATATTCAAACTTTTGTAACAATCATCAATGCTCCAATGATTTTGTTTCATTGCTTCTTTTATTTTCTTTGTCGATGGCTTCTAATTCATGGCTTTACTCAGTAGTATTGGCATCACACAGATATGTAATTATACGTTTTGATGTGCCCAAGACTTCAGTTGAGTTATTTAAATACGATATGTTTAATGTGATGATATTGTGGAAGTGATATTCAGATAGATATATATATTATATATATATATATATATATATATATATATATATATATATATATATATATATATATATATATATATCGAACGCTGCGAGTGCAGAGTTTGGACTTTATAAATGATGTGTGCGAGTCTGTGAGTGTA
This sequence comes from Procambarus clarkii, assembly GCF_040958095.1. NCBI lineage: Eukaryota > Metazoa > Arthropoda > Malacostraca > Decapoda > Cambaridae > Procambarus > Procambarus clarkii. The sequence continues at coordinate 16,591,191 of NC_091176.1, read as the reverse complement.
AATGAGTGTGAATAAACCAGTGAGTAAGCCTCTGAATCTATGAGTGAGAGATTTGTTTTGATTGGTTTACACCCATTAAATTTTGGCGCTCATTTGACATATGGCAAACCCAGTTTTCCGACGGCATAAAAGCCCAGTTTACCAATTTATCGAAATTCTACATTATATATATTTTTTTAGAAAGCTGTGCATCTGATCTGCTCACTTGACTTCTCATTTATGCTCGAATTATTTCCCTCCGGCCACAAAACTGCATCTCTTCCTTTCCATTATCACTAGTTCAATGGGTCCTACATCCAGGGAGGAATTTGCAGCTTGTTTATCCCGTTCTGAGGTGGAGTCACGGCAGCGTGTCTTTATAGTTACCGTGAATTTGACTAAGCAAAGATTTCTTGTTGTTTTTTTTCTCCATTTCCTTCTGTGTCCTCTCTCTTTTCTCTCCTTCTATTCGTTCTCCTCTCCCTTCTTTTATTACCATTCGTTCCTTCACTTCCATTTTCTCCCTATTTTTTGTCCTACCCTTTTCCTGTTTTCCTTTATTCTCCTTTCCTCCATACAATGTCCTTTGTTTTCCTTCCTACCTCATTTCCCACATTTCAGTCCTCACAGTCTTTCCTTAACGTCCACCCTTTCACATTTCCTTCATTCCCTGACCTCTGCAAACGACTCTCTCTCTCTCTCTCTCTCTCTCTCTCTCTCTCTCTCTCTCTCTCTCTCTCTCTCTCTCTCTCTCTCTCTCTCTTTCTCTCTCTCTCTCTCTCTCTCTCTCTCCTTCTTCCCTTAAACAATAGCCACTTCCCTCCCCATCAATGTTTCTTTCTTCTCTCCCTTCTTTCCTCCTCTCTCGCATCATCCTTCCCCTTCCACATTTAAATCCACCTCACGCTCATCATTCTCCCCCCTCCTCCTATGAGAATCTCCACTATCGCTCCCTCCTTACCCCTCATTTTCCTCAGACCCTCCCCCCCCCCTCCTTCCCGTCAATCCCATCTCCTCTCTCCCTCCCCCCCCCCCCTCCTTCCCGTCAATCCCATCTCCTCTCTCCCTCCCTCTCCCTCTCCCATTAGACCATCACCTCTCCCAATTCCTACCTCCCATCCCGTCCTATGACCCACCCCTCTTCCACCCATCCCTCTCACTCCCCCTCCCTTATCTCCCACCCTGCCCTCTCCTTCATTACTATTCAGCGTTGACCTAACTTCATTCTGCGTACCTTCACCCAATTTGTGAGCAACTTCTAAATTTCTTTTCAGACATTTTGATAACTTCTCTTCCCTCACTCGCTCCATATTTTATTCCATAATTCTTTACGTTAATTTCGTGTACAAGAGTTTGCAACTTTATGTTATTCTACTCCACCGTATTACAGTGAATCAGAAGGATAGACTGAACGAGTTACAACTGTTAGCTTGTTGTTTTAAGGTAATTGGTTAACAACGACACCCAAAAACAACAGCAGGAGCAAAACAACAAAACAGCAGCAACGGCAGCAACATCAAGACATATTTAACAAAATAAGAGCATATAAAAAATGTATATATGTTCATGAAAATTATATATATATATATATATATATATATATATATATATATATATATATATATATATATATATATATATATATATATATATATATATATATGAGTAATATATATTATATATTATGTATGATCGTCTGTGATATACAAGTTCCGTATATATCGCCTCCCTTCAGCACCACGAAACCCTGTTTTCTGTTACCTAGTAACCCAAGTCTTGGAAACATGATCACGTCTCCTCTACCACTCAATCGTGTCAATATTTGCACGTGTGGGAACCTCTCAATAACTCTCAAGTGTCCCGTCTTACCACGGCTGAATGATCACACTAGCTTGGTTCTTACTGCAGCTGTAAGATCACAATGTCTCGCTTCTTACTGTAGCTGTATGATCACTCTGTAACGCTTCTTACTGCAGCTGTATGATCACTCTGTAACGCTTCTTACTGCAGCTGTATGATCACTCTGTAACGCTTCTTACTGCAGCGGTATGATCACTATGTCTCGCTTCTTACTGCAGCTGAATGATCACTATGTCTCGCTTCTTACTGCAGCTGTATGATCACTATGTCTCGCTTCTTACTGCAGCTGAATGATTACTATGTCTCGCTTCTTACTGCAGCTGTATGATCACAATGTCTCGCTTCTTACTGCAGCTGTAAGATCACTATGTCTCGCTTCTTACTGCAGCTGTATGATCACTATGTCTCGCTTCTTACTGCAGCTGTATGATCACAATGTCTCGCTTCTTACTGCAGCTGTATGATCACAATGTCTCGCTTCTTACTGCAGCTGTATGATCACAATGGCTGTGCCTTTTTCCAACTCTCTCGTGAACCCCGTTGAAAAATGGACGAGCCGAAGTGAGGGAGCTTTTTCTTAGAGAAGTGAATTGGCTTGCAGGGTTTCTCTCTCTATTTATCTCTGTTCCAACTCCCGTTCCATCCACTTTAGTGGTTTGCATTGACTTTTTGCTCTCTCTCTCTCTCTCTCTCTCTCTCTCTCTCTCTCTCTCTCTCTCTCTCTCTCTCTCTCTCTCTCTCTCTCTCTCTCTCTCGGGATTCAAAAGGAACTCTTATCAACGAAAGAAAATCGTTACCTGAATAATGATTAATAGTTCGGGTTGACAAACGTGATTCTCGGCTCGTTTAATCAAAGCAGAGGCTCGGCTCGCTTAATCAAAGCAACAAACGTATCACAGAGGAGTCAAATCAAATTAGTTTTAGAATAGTTGTGTTCCAAGTCAACTTATGTTTACCTGTTACCTTTGACGAGTTACGTGTGAACTTTGACCTGTGACGCGTTACTGGCAAGCTAACACTTGTGACCTGCTACCTGTCATGCACTGCCAAGTGACCTGGCCCACGAGGCCCAGATACTTGTGACCTTTGACCTGGTTTATAACAAAATATGATAAATTTCAGAGGCGATCAGTGGTGGAGATGAGTTTTATGATGCTCCTTCCTTTGATGTGGCGCTTCCAATATGGGTCGTCCAGCCACAGTTTTTAATATTCAGATATTAGCAATCGAATATATAAAATCAATTTTCGTTTAATCGAATTTATTTTGTTTCGTTGTTAACAATGTCTCTTTCATCGCCAATATTAGCTAAAATTCATGAACACTATAAAACGCGTGTAGACTTTGTCCAGGAAATGATACTGATCATTGCTCATCCGGGCATCACTATATTTGTGTATGGGAAAAGCCAGCAAGTCTCAAGGAAGTTGTTAGTCCCCCTTATAAAAGGGAGAAACACATAAGTCAAGATGCATCACGGTACAGTCGCAGGACATTATATTAAGAAAAGGAAAATTAGTTCATTTCCCTTAACTCCCTATTACTTAGATTTAATTGATTCATCCGAACTTAGATATAATTAGCCAACCCAATTCCGTTTTGTGGTTTTCTCCTTTTATTGGTTCTTTTTTGTACTGGTGATCTTCACATTACATCAAATGATGCTCAGTCGTATGCAAATATCTCTCAACTTTGCACTCTTTCTCACACGTCAGTTACAGTCCTACTTATTGCAGGACTTACTGCATCTTGCTCTTTGTTGTCTAGATGGGTTATACATTATCCTAATTCTATATCCCTTCGAGGGCAAAGTAATTTAGCAAAGTCGAATAAGAATGAAACTCCATTTTTCCTGCCATTTTATTATGGACTTGGTCCCCAGGAAGAGTAAGTTGCTCACTCGCAGTGCATTGAGGCGGAAATATTTATAAACCGAGCAGCTGAAGAGTCTTGAGAATCTTGTGCCTCTTCTGCAGGAGGAGTAAGACAGAAAAGTGTTTCTCCTCTTGATGCATATTGTGAAGCAGAGTGAGAGGGAAGGGGGAAAGTTCTCATAGTGCAAGAGGGAGGAGTTGAAGCAGCGGGGAAGGAAGGAAATCAGGGATAAAAGAGGAAAGCAGAGATAAGAGATAGAAGAGATAAGAGCCTTCTTGTAAATAAATAATGATTTATTTACACGAAGGTACAATGTGATGAGGACATTACATTATAGGGATATTTTTACATTCTAGCAAAGCCATTAACACGCATAGCGTTTCGGACAAAAATCGGGCAGAAAAAAATTATAAGATAAAAAAAAAAGGAATAAAGAAGAAAAACAGCGGATTAGGAATAAACACAGTGGATAACAGGGGGAAGGGAGGGAATGATTACCTTCTGAAAATTAGTTTAAAATATTTTTCAAACAACACTTCCTACTAAGCCGGAATTGATCTCATGACCTTAGGCGTAATAAGTTAATACGATAACGACTCTTTTTAACTGTACTTTGAAGGAAACTCAGCCTTATTACACCATTTTGGAGCCGTATCTCAAAGCTCTGTCTGTCCATCAATATCCGCGACACCACGGACACCTCTAATTTGTCATGGAAGCTTTATAGTCAAGGAATTACCAGGAGTGCTTTGAAAATGGCTTGAGCATTCTCACAAGGCTTAAAAATTTGCTCAGAATACTCCTCTGAAATCTGGGCAGTTTCTCCTTAACCCTTGTTTAGAGAACTGGTTTCGCATCTGACGTATCATCGGTTTACCCTTATTCAGAGAACCGTTCTCATATCTTTGGCCTTTCCTCCTCTACCAAAATCCTTGAAACTAACCAGAGTTAAACTGTTCGTCTTCGTAGTTCATGTCATCTCCCATCTTCAGTTGAGTCATCAGACTCCCATTACTGAGGTGTGTTAAGCTTCATATTCAGTCTCTCCCACCTCCACGTGACAATCTTAATGCAGCGTATTTTTCCAGCTAATGTGTCAAACGTTAACATTTCTCCCAGTCACTGTGTCAAATGCAAAACTTTCCTCAGTCTGTGTCAATCGTTAATCTAAGGATTGAACAGTACACTGACCTTCTTGTATTATACAGCCACCTTGTGTAATACATTCCCGATACTTTCAACTAGTTGAGCATGCACTGCAAAGTTGGCTACTTTGTCCTTGCAATGATTTACCAAGAGCGAGAGCTTTGGGTAAATCATTTTTTTTACCAAAAATAGCTCTCTGGTTTTTTTTTACCAAAAACGATAAATGTTATCGACAATTTAGATCAGTTAATCTCAAAATCTAATATCACATCAAGAAAGCAATAAGATATTGTGATCCTTCTGGAGTTCGTACACCGTGGTTAATCCAAGAATAGCCACTTGAAGGTGAATCAACCTTTACCCAAATATAAGACATGACCCAGCAACCAGACTGTGGAAGCTTATCAAAGCTGTACAAGGTGGAAAGGTAAGCTGTATTCCACGAATCACAGACTTGGGAGGTGGGCCAGAAGTGAGGAGGCAAATCCAATTGCAGACCGGCTGTCTGATAGTTGGTTGCAGCAAACTACCAAACAACCGCGGAGCAATTGGATTTATGGCCCTCGGGGTTCAAAGTTGTGATGCCGAGTTGTTTGGCCAAGACCGTGGACTCGTGTCGCTTCCAAGACACGCACACAAATACGAACACACACCAATACGAACACACACAAACACAAACGCGTACACACACAAACACAAACATGAACACACACAAACACGAACACAAGTTGATAAAGCAGAAGTAGTTGTAGCGAATTAACATAAGTATTGGCGGACGTAGCAGTATATAAAAGAAAATTACATGGGGGTTCCTTTTCCAAACAAAAATTTTTTTTAAAGCCATCTATGGATCATTTCCGTCGTTTTAGATGAAGCGAATCCACCTCTCCCATCATGCCCCACTGCCTCTATCCCCTCTACTATTAGTGGTCAAACACCCTTGCGGAAACAACACGAATAAAAACCACTCAGGAGTTTGTCAGCTTGGACATCGTCGTCGGAAAATAAAATCCCATGGCCCATGTTTCTTATATCTTATTCATTACTTGTGTAACCCGCAGTCAAGGTTTCAGAGCAACAAAGGAAGCCTCAGAGCAACAGTAAACACGGTTTCAAAGCAAAAATGTGTTCTCCGACGGTACTACTGATATAATGAGAAAGATCTTAAGTCCTGAGGTGTAATTAGCCTTCAACCCTCTGGGGCCACCACTTGCTCCTGGGAGATGCCACGGATGACGCCCCACACCCGGGAGATACACAGCTGCTCTCCGCTAAACTGGAGCTCTTTGGTCTTCCCTTTCGACTGTTCCACCATTTGCCTGTTTTTGCTTGGGTTGTTCCACCTAATGCTTTCCTCTTTGTTCCACCTTGGGCTGTTGATTCGTGGACGTTTCGAATTTCAGCTTTATAATTCGGGTTTTCTTAGCTAATTCTCTTTTATTTGTTCCACATTTCACTGTTCTACTTTGGGTTGTTCCTCCCCGAATAGCTCCACCCCTGGAGCCGCTCCTTTTCGAACTGCTCCACCCCTGGAGTCATTCTTTTTCGAACAGCCACACCCCTGAAGCCGCTCCTTTCCGAACAGCCCCACCCCTGAAGCCGCTCCTTTCAGAACAGCTCCACCCCTGTAGCCGCTCCTTTTCGAACAGCCACACCCTTGAAAACGCTCCTTGCCAAACAACCACACCCATGAAGCCGCTCCTTTTCGAACAGCCACACCCCTGAAGCCGCTCCTTTTCAAACAACCACACCCATGAAGCCGCTCCTTTTCGAACAGCCACACCCCTGAAGCCGTTCCTTTTCAAACAACCACACCCATGAAGCCGCTCCTTTTCGAACAGCCACACCCCTGAAGCCGCTCCTTTCCGAACACCCACACCCCTGAAGCCGCTCCTTTCCGAACACCCACACCCCTGGAGCCGCTCCAGAGACAGATAATATGAGTGTGGTAATTAACACAGTCCTCGAAAAATACACCAGCAGGCGAGCGTGCCGATTGCCGGCTGTCCGGCTTACAGTTGACTACAGAAGCCCAGAGGAAAGCTGGCGGAGCTCAGAGGAAGACAGCTGACTACAGAAGCCCAGAAGAAAGCTGGCGGTGCTCAGAGGAAGACAGCTGACTACAGAAGCCCTGAGAGAAGCTGGCGGTGCTCAGAGGAAGACAGCTGACTACAGAAGCCCAGAGGAAAGCTGGCGGTGCTCAAAAGGAAGACAGCTGACTACAGAAGCCCTGAGGGTAGCTGGCGGTGCTCAGAGGAAGACAGCTGACTACAGAAGCCCTGAGGGAAGCTGGCGGTGCTCAGAGGAAGACAGCTGACTACAGAAGCCTGAGGGAAGCTGGCGGTGTTTAGAGGAAGACAGCTGATAACAGAAGCCCTGAGGGAAGCTGGCGGTGCTCAGAGGAAGACAGCTGACTACAGAAGCCCTGAGGGAAGCTGGCGGTGCTCAGAGGAAGACACTTGGGGCCTTCGTCTATCTCACTCTCGTATACGAACCCAAAACATAGCAATTTATACATTAAACACGTTCAAGAGACTTATTCAATACAAATTAATAATGCATGAAATCCTAAGGGTTTATTGTAGAAAATCTTTTGTATTATACACAATTATTTTACAAATCACGACTCATAACTACAACTGGTTCACAGACAGCGTTGAATTGGATCTGGGCTTAATGCAGAAAGATTTGCATTTGTGATCATTCAGAGAAACCAAATTGTTGTGGTTGGTGTCCTGGAGAATGTCAGGAATGGAGGGAAGAAATATCCTAAGCTACTCTATCCTTTTTGGGATGCATTTAGTTATTTGTGAGAGAGGGAGGTGGAGTGGACCAGAAGTACAGCTGTCAGTACACAGCTATATAGTGTGGACGTCGTCGTCCCTTCACCTTCTAGTGTGTGGTCTGGTCAACATACTTTAGCCACGTTATTGTGACTCATCGCCTGCACAGCTATGTGGTGTTTAGAGCTATTGATGGAAAGGAGTGATGGAGGAACCATCAGCTCAACCCTCCCTCCGTCAGCTAAAACGATCACTCTTCACCTCGCTGAACGCTCAGGAAAGCTCTCTTTACACAAACTAAACTTACAAATCACATTTTCATGAAGACTGTCAGAGCAATCCTCTCATTGGAGGATTACCGTTGGATCTCACCGTCGGACAGATATTTAGCCCTCGGGGGAAGGGGAGAAGGGAGTGAGGGGGGAGTTGCTAATAAAAATCGTGCTGACAGTCTTGGAAAGGAAGTCCATTCCTTTCCATTCAAGTCCATTCTATTTTAAATTTTTCTTCGTGGTTATAATTATATTTAACATTATATATATCAGAAAACTCTTTATCCCTGAAGGATTCGAACCCAGACAGCCAGAGTTCCATGCACCTTGGCGTGCCCAGTACTTTACCCTCTAGGCCACACTGACTGTTCAAAAGAATGGGAAGCCGTCTGACCTTTAACCCAATCCCCGACAGCACTCGGTGATCTTTTTGAGCATAGATATTTCATCAAATCACCTTACCATGCTTGGGCCACGTGAATAACATTTGTGTGGACAAGCTCATACTGGAAGTCGAACGAACGACTTCCAATCCTTTTGGACAGTCATTGTGGTCTAGTGGTTAAAGTAGGAGACACGCTAAGGTGCATGGAGGTTGTCTGGGTTCGAATCCTTCAGGAATGAGGCGTATTCTGTTGCAGATTACCATTCAATCTTGTTCGCGCGCGCACACACATATATATATGCAAACAAGCCTGAATGGTCTCCAGGACTATATACAACTGAAAACTCACACCCCAGAATATATATATATATATATATATATATATATATATATATATATATATATATATATATATAACATCTGAGAAACTGAAGAATATTTGCCTTTAGCAAATTAATAACAACACTGGTGAATAATATTTTTCCGATTAGGTTACTGTATTATTTTTCACTTTAAATTTAATTGTTATTATTTTTATTAATTTTTTCTATTGTTTTTTTTATTATTTTTATTGTTTCAATTATTAATGTCAATAATTAATTATTATATAATTATTTCCGGTTATGATTATATCATTACAATTATGGTGTACTATCTCTGCCTACTTTCATAATAATTCAATTCCAACTGGTTAGTTTATCCCCGCCTTGCACGATGGGGATAAATAGCCCCACTGCGCTCTGAGCAAGGCCGTGTTGCGACTGTAAATGCCTTTGCTGCGACTGTAAATGCACTTGCTGCGACTGTAAATGCCCTTGCTGCGACTGTAAATGCCCTTGCTGCGACTGCAAATGCCCTTGCTGCGACTGCAAATGCCCTGCCGCGACTGTAAATGCCTTTGCTGCGACTGCAAATGCCCTGCCGCGGCTGGAAGAGAAAAAATGATAAGACCAAGGTAAACTGCGTGCTGGAATCCGTTTGATCCATCGTGCGCTTCCGGCCAGTAGGAGAGCGGCTCGATGATAACCGAACCTTGACAAGGGGTGAACGGTGCGCTTGACGATGATAACCTGACGTCGACAAGAGCAGGAGGGGGGGCCTCCACGATATCCAGGGTTACAGGCGTTGACAGAGCGTCCTGAACGGCTCGCTCAGATGAAGACCAGGGCTTTAACCCGGGAAATCAAAGTCGGAATCTGTGAAGATTAAAGGCTCCGTAGAGCAGAGGCCACCGGCAGTGTTGGTGCGGCAGCTGATTGATCGCGGATGAGCAACTGGGGGCTCTTCCGCTCCCAGTAAGGAAATTATTTAGACGCTTCAGTATTGTTGTGTCCAATTACTTCTTCATTTCCCGGGGGTGATGTTCAATGCCAGCTTGAGGACCGAGTAAATGCAATATGCGACAATTGTATTCGAGTATGAACGAGATATATATTGGTCGTATCTGGTGGTGGTGTGGCGATGCCCTGGGTATTAGTGGATTTTGTTTCTACTGTTGTGTATTGCAGCGCAGTCTTGCTGTGGCCTACCAGGGCTCTGCACACTGCCTGAGCGCTGCTGTGTAAGGGGCGTGAGGATCTATTGTGCAGGCCCCTCGCCAGCCCCGACAGGTTCTCGTGCACCTACACAACAGCGCTCAGCCAGTGTGTAGACCAATGGCGGGCCACACTGGCTGAAGGCTCTTGTGTAATAAGCTCTGTTGTGGCCCTTCCTCCCTACTTATAAATTCCACTAACTTTCCCACCTACGTTTACCAATACTTACTGCTACCTCCACCTACATCACCAGGCGAGACATCCTTCTTCATACGGGCAAGAAACAAGATTGTCTTAGCTAATTCAGTCCAGCAACTTGTCCACGCCAGTCCAACTCGGAGGCTGCCACGGCCGGTGAATATATCTTGCAGTGGTGCTCCATGTTACACAACTTGTAGGCTAGTAGAGAGAGATCTGACTCGTGACAGCGCTTGAGAAGGACGCCCCCAGACAGCGAGAGACTGACGAACAAGACCTGCCACTCCCCTTGCTCGTTAAGCTGAAGGAGAGTTAATACGGAAGAACACAACTTGGTGCTCACACAATGTGGCGGTAACAAAGTTCAGCGGTAAATGACAGGAGGACAGAGACTTATGGCCCGCGCACGAATATCCCTCAAAAAACAACAAAAAAGAACAACACACTATAGAGAAACAAATTTGAAAACAAACTGATATTAAATTCAATCAAGGAGACAAGCAAACCATATTATCGGGCTGTAGTTAGACTAAAGACAAACCCAAAGGTTGTTTGCAAACAATACAGTATACGGTTTGAAGCCTCTGGCTCAACGACAAAACACAGATTTAAACAAAGTGAACTAATTAAAAAGCTGTTTCCCCATGATCACGGCCCTTCCCACTCTCGGTGATGCAACAATGAATCAATCAACGCTGATAACCTTGCTCTTCCGTTGATTGACAGCTACTCTAACATGTTTAGTCCGTTCATGGCGTCAAGTGGTCCTCTAGTCGGGTTTCTCACCTCCCAGTTACAGTCTACCGACAGACAGCGAACGGACCCGAAAGAGTAGAAGAGCTAGACCGGATTGGCTGAGAAGCCGGTGATGGTGTGTGTGCTTTTGTACTGCAAGGTCAAGTTTCGGTCTGCTGCTCCTTCCAATGTACCCCCCTATGTACCCCCTGTGTCCCCCCTGTGTCTCCCCCTTGCCATAACACATCCAGCATAATCCCAACCATCACCGTCTGCTGTGTACCTGCAAGTGTCTCCACACAGTCAATATAAAATTACACCTCTCACTTGACGTGAAACTTTCACGACTCCTGCCATATTCACACAGGAAAGTGAATTATTTGGTTCTATTAAATAATCTAATTTTGATGTTTCTTTGGTTATATATACATATGCGAAATATGGCTGTTCTGTTTTGTTTTGTTTTTACAGACGGTATAAATCTCAGTTTGATTAGCAGTTCAGTTTTTTTTTACAAATGCTCCTTATTGTGAGTATTATGGACATTGCTCATAAGACAATAGTCTCGTATTCTACAGCCGCATAATCAATTCACGATGATCCGAATGAATGAAATGGCAAATTGTAATTACATTAATTACTGCTCGAGACGTTTTTCTTATATATATATATATATATATATATATATATATATATATATATATATATATATATATATATATATGTACAGTATATCTATTATATTTTGTATATTATAATAGTGCCTTGACAGTATACCCAAAGTAGTATGCGAGACGCACGGAGGTAAACCTCATTCAAGTTTCCATATAGTGTTATATGTAATTTCTTTCTTTTTTTCCACTCTTGTTTCCATATTCCTATTGTGGCAGCACTCAGCACCGCCAGCAGCAGGAACTGACGCCTGCTGCAGTGTACGGCTCAAGAGCTTTATGGACAGACAGACGGCCAGTTACGACAGACAGACCAAAGATCAGGGGACGTCAGTCAGAGGGCTAGATTGGCAATTACAGGGATGGCTTGGCAATCAGAGACAAGTGCGCCGAGAGGCAGAAAATCAGACGCGGATATCAGAATGACGAAGGGTGGGGGGGGGGCTGTCTGTCAAATAATGATGACAGATGATAACGAGAGGGTCATGCTGCAGCGGGAAGCAGCATGACAACGGGAGAAAAAGTAGCTGGGAGTAAAAATGATTGACAAAATCAAAGGAAAAAATTGTGACGTTACTGTCATAACAGGAGAGTGTGACATGATACTGGCTGTCATAACAGGATAGAGTGACATGACACTGACTGTCGTAACAGAAGAGTGTCACATGACACTGGCTTTTTCCAATGAAAGAATATTGATAAGGCAAGATATATAAGATAGTAATGTAACCGATATGTTAAGTCAGTATTAGAAAGGAGGTGACATATAGCGATATGATGATTTATACTTCTTTATTTATAGACAAATTCTATAGAAATTCTATAGAAATGACCGGCTAATCAAGATGGCTCTTCCTTATAATGTCTTACACTTTAAGTACCTAGACTACTGAGTGTTTCACGGGGCCAGGTCTCTACTAACTATGTATCTGCGTAACTTGGGGGGATTCTCGACACTATTAGCCTAACTTAGTGATGATCGCCGATGTTTCTCTTAATGGGTAACTTAGTCAAGCCCTTGATGGTCGTGGAGTTAACGTAAAGTTTCGTGCTTTATTGAATAAAGGTTTCCGCTACTGCCACGCCTTCCTCCCAAGGTAGTACATAGAGCAGCAAAGAGTAGTCAGAACTCTCACCTTGGTAGTTTTAATCACCTAGAGTCATACCTGGCTCTGTGTCATCAGCTCATTCACGAGTCTTGTCAGTTGCCTAATCACTTTAAACAGGGATTTTCATCCAATCACTTTAAACAGGGATTTTCATCCAATCACTTTAAACAGGGATTTTCATCCAATCACTTTAAACAGGGATTTTCATCCAATCACTTTAAACAGGGATTTTCATCCAATCACTTTAAACAGGGATTTTCATCCAATCACTTTAAACAGGGATTTTCATCCAAACACTTTAAACAGGGATTTTCATCCAATCACGCACACATACACACGTCGATAATTCCTCGACGCAATTATAGAAGTGTCCAATCACCCACACAGACATCTTAAAAGGCAAGTGTTTGACGGCCGAAAGTTGTCAAAAGTGTTGACTAATCAGGTCGGAGAGCGATAACTTTACGAATCTTGTTGTCACGAGATGGATAAATTGATGGCGTACTTAAGCAAATTAACGCACGAAAATGGCTTATCCTTATCATGTATATGATCGATGTTATAAATTATTAATAGTGCATGACCTTTTCTAATAAATTACCACAGTGTGAATAACATTTTTATCAACCCAAATTCATTTATAAAAAAATGTCATACTCCTAAAGCAATCTAACGCTTTCACACCAGTTGAACGACATTTCAGAGACGGGACCAAAGAACCGAAGCTCAACCCTCGTAAACACAACTAAGTCAGCACAACTAGGTCAGTACATATATATATTATGGACGGTAGCGCGACGGTCTCGCTTCCTGCAGGTCGGCGTTTGATTCCTGACCATCCAAGTGGTTGGGCACTATTCCTTTTCTGCCGTCTTATCCTAAATCCTTATCCCCCTTAGCCTTTACAAGTGCTATATTCGTAATGGCTTACTGCTTTCTCACGCCACATAGCACCGCTCCTGTGCCAGGTAAGTCCACTACGGGCTCACCATAGCCCGTGCTGCTTGGAACGTGTTCCGAGTTGCTGAATCGATAACAACAACAACTGCTTTCTCTTAGTAGTTAAATTACCGGTAATTTGTAAACTATATAACGTAGCCGAACTTACCTCATATACGCTAATGATCTTCGCAGGTTACACTCTTACGAAGTCCTTCAGATGTAGTAGGTTACCGCGAACACAAGAACCGACGGTTTATACACCACAAAAAAAATAAATTACAGATAAGGAATGAGCTTCACTGTACGAGGAGCGGTAATTGTCTGGTGTCGTGGTTGCCAACCATCAAGAACGTAAACACAGAAGGCGCTTGTCCCCGCCCAGCGACAACTAGGGAAACTACCTTAATTCATTGCACAAATATCAATTATCATTAAGGGTATAATCCCCTGGTATTGGTTACGAGGGGGATGGAAGAAAGGGGAAGTTAGAATTTTGCTGTTTCCGTGAATATGTGCAATTAATATGTGCCATGAATATGTGCAATTAATATGTGCCATGAATATGTGCGCATACTGATACTGACGTAAATGACGAAAATGAAGCAGGTCACAACTGCCTTTCGTTTGGCCATAGTTAAGTCCACGAAACAATCGATTCATAGTCACCAATACGATGTAGGACACAGCGACGTCACGCCTAATCACGTTCGCTGATTGGATGATGGAGGGAGCCTTGAGGGAGGGAACTATCAGGAGAAAGCGCCAAGCCATAACGACTATGTTGCACTTATTAGGGGTCAGGATAAGGATTTGGGATGAGAAAGGGGAGGGGGAGGAATGGTGCCCAACCACCTGGACGGTCGGGGATTGAACGTCCACGCAACTTAGATTGATCGATTGATGAAGATTAAGCCACCGCAGGAGGTGGGATGGACATGAGTATAGCCCGTGAGTGGTAGAGATTATGGAGTGGATGTGATCTTTGATCGTGTAACATCTTGAAGTGTCGCAGCTTAGATTGGTCGATTTCGCATATCTAGGATATATCGCAAGACTAATGTGGGACGAGCCTAACTGGAGGCTTCGTCATCATTTTACCCATTTTAAAATACAGTATAATCAATGCAAAATAACAGCCACTGTATAATTAAGCCTAGACTATCATCCATAAAAATAATCAAGATTTATTTTCACCATAGTCACCCTGATATTCAGGGAACCCAAGACGAGACCTGACCGACTCACAAAGCCTTTAACATTAACAGTTAAATCTTCGATTGACGATAGTATACATAATCCAATATCTTATGTATAAGTATATGTATTGGTTCATACATTAACCTAAATTATAAATAATAAATACTTAAAACCACTAGGCTAAACAATGAAATTTGTATTGAAGTTTAAGTGCAATTATGAATAAAATAATTATAAAAAATTATGTAAATAAATAATGAAACACTTAAATTTAAAGTACTAAATATTATCATCAGTGAAATTTAGAAACAAAAAATGAGTAACAACAAAATTAAATGACGCAAACTGGAAATAATAGACGAAGAACAATTTTTTATATTCAATTTGATAAGCTTCATTAAACCAAAGGCCCATTACTCAGATATTTAGAGAACCTTGACTTATTTAGTCATTTAAGCGGCAGTGATAATTCATGCATGACGCCTGCAACGAGAATGACATCACTAACGAGGGGAGGAAAATGAGACTGCATTCACTATGATATTAATGAGACGAGGGGGGAACAGAGTGGCTTGTCTAGGGGATAAACAGGAAGGGGAGGGGAAGGGAAGGGTGAGGGAGGGGGATAAGGTTGGGGGGTGGAGTGGAACGGGGGAAAAATGGAATGGAGGGGAGAGAGTGAGGAGTGGACAGGATAAAGGGGTGTTGGGGAATGCAAGGGTGGTTAAGGGGAGAGGAGGAAGAAGGGACTGAGTGAGGGTAGTTCAGAGGTCGGAGTGAGGAAGGGTAAGAGTGGGGGAAGAGACAGGAAGGGATGAGGTGAGGGAGCAGATTGGGGGGTGAGGGACTGAGAGAGGAGGGAGGATAGAATAAGAGAGAGGAATCATTTAAGAGTACCTTTATATCTATGTACACACTCAGCACTATAAAAATGTTGTGAGTTTCGAGGCCATGCCCTACTATTCACCTTCCTTCAAGTGGTTCTGTCAAGCTTCACAATACCTGCTTTTGAAGCTTTGCCCAAATTCCTCCTCAAGATAAACCCTTAGTTTAGATGTATCTCACTTTATTCATCTTTGTATACTCGTAGCTTCTGTGGCGTCGAGGTTCTCATCATTCGTCGCAGGAAAACATAGAGGATAGATTCACACGTTTTATCGTTAGTTGCTCTGTGATTTAAGTATGCAAGTGGACGTTATTTGCTAACCTCTCTCTCTTTTTATCTCTCTCTCTCTCTCTCTCTCTCTCTCTCTCTCTCTCTCTCTCTCTCTCTCTCTCTCTCTCTCTCTCTCTCTCTCTCTCTCTCTCTCTCTCTCTCTCTCTCTCTCTCTCTCTCTCTCTCTCTCTCTCTCTCTCTCTGTCTCTCTCTCTCTCTCTCTCTCTCTCTCTCTCTCTCTCTCTCTCTCTCTCTCTCTCTCTCTCTCTCTCTCTCTCTCTCTCTCTCTCTCTCTCTCTCTCTCTCTCTCTCTCTCTCTCTCTCTCTTTCTCTTTCTTTATCTCTCTCATTCCTTCCGGCTTACCATCGGCCACCCTTCCCTGTGCTGCCCTTCTCATTTCTTTGCCTCTTCCTGTGTCCCCCTAACACTGGGCCGGTCTCCGCTCTGAATTATAATGTATACCTTCACAGCTTTCATTCCTTCTGCTTCAACCTGAACTCATCTGTCTCCCTGCAGCCTGTTCTCCTACTCTCGCTCTTCTCCTCACCTTCCTCTTTCCTTTCTGACTCTATTTTGTTGCTCACATTTCTCCTCTTCTCGTTCTTCACATTTTTCAGTCCTCCCTTATAACTGCTTCCTCTTCCATTCCTTTCTTCCTTACACCCTTTTCACTGTTTCCTCATTCCTGCTTCTCTGTCACTGTTCCATGTCTATTGTTCGTCGCATACGATCTGGGGGATTTTTCCCGTTCTAAATAATCCTTATCTGTTCTCTTTTTTTCCGTTCGTCACACCCTTCTCTGCTCTCTTTTTATATTCTTTGTTCCTCATACCTCCAGGTGTTCATTTTTCGTTTCCAACACTTCCTCCTTCCTCACACCTCACTCCTCTCGAATTGTCATTCAGGCCATATCTTCTTTTTTCTCACATTCCTCAATGCTCTCTGGGGTTCCTGGCATCGCTTCCTCATTCCTCACACACCTCATTGCTCATTCCCTTACGTTCCTTGTTTCTCGGTAAATCAATACGAGATTTGATTTAAATGCTCTAAATCTCTCGGAAATGGATCGCTAATCTTCCTTAAATTTTATCAATTTATTTTGATCCAAATTACTGAGTTATTGGAATGGTCCTAAACTAATATTAAAGATATGTTTAATCTCTAAAATTAACTATATTACAAATCTTGTGCAAATACAATGAACTTAAAAAAAATCTGCTTTTTTTTAAATCTAAAAATTTAAGTTCCAACAAAATTTGGAACCTAAAAATCCAAAATAAACGTTTTAGAATTACATGAAATGGATTTATATATATATATATATATACATATATATATATATATATATATATATATATATATATATATATATATATATATATATATATATATATATATGTCGTACCTAGTAGCCAGAACGCACTTCTGAGCCTAATATGCAAGGCCCAATTTGCCTAATAAGTCAAGTTTTCATGAATTAATTGTTTTTCGACTACCTACCTACCTAACCTAACCTAACCTAACCTAACTTTTTCGGCTACCTAACCTAACCTAACCTATAAAGATAGGTTAGGTTAGGTTAGGTAGGGTTGGTTAGATTCAGTCATATATCTACGTTAATTTTAACTCCAATAAAAAAAAATTGACCTCATACATAATGAATTGGGTAGCTTTATCATTTCATAAGAAAAAAATTGGAGAAAATATATTAATTCAGGAAAACTTGGCTTATTAGGCAAATCGGGCCTTGCATAGTAGGCTGAAAAGTGCGATCTGGCTACTAGGTACGACATATATATATATATATATATATATATATATATATATATATATATATATATATATATATATATATATATATATATATATATAACTGAAAACTCACACCCCAGAACCCATACGGCCAGGAGCACTCTGCTGGCGTACAGGATCCCTTAACCGCTCGACCAACACCCCTTCTGGGGTGTGAATTTTCAGTTGCATATAGTCCTGGAGACCATTCAGGCTTGTTCGCATATATATATATATATATATATATATATATATATATATATATATATATATATATATATATATATATATATATATATATATATATATATATATTCTTCACTCTCTTTCAATTCCTACACTATAATGTTTCTACTAACATCAGAAGATCTCTGTAGTGTAACAACAGAGCTCAAAGACCTCACACGAGAAACGAATAAATATATCCGGCATTCTCAGAGCCCGACGCAATCTAAGTAGGAAACCGTGCCAATAAAGGGCTTCCAAAATCGTGGAAGATTCTCTCAGGAGTAAGAGAATGCTGTCCAAACTTTGACTATTTTGAGAGATAAACATATTAGTGTTTTTTAATTGATGCGCTCCTGATAAAATTTATGGATGTGGACTATCATTTTATGGTACATGTCGATTCATTTGAGTACCGCTCTCTGATACATATCTACTTCTATCTACCACTCAATGGCACTTATCTTCCTGTATGACTGTCATTCAACTTGACATATCTACCTAGAGAACAGTAGTACTTAATGTTTTGTATTGAAATGCTGTAACTAAATCATGTAATTTTAATTTCTAGTGATTATCACTATAACATCATACTCATCGTCATCCTCTTCATCAGGTGAGGGACAAAATATGAGTACCAAGTATCTGTTGTATAGGGAGAAAATGAGCACCCGGTGTGTGAGGAGAGAGAGAGTACCAGTTGCGTGAGAAGAAAATGAGTACCAGTTGTGTGGGGGGAAAAAGTGAGTACAGTTGTGAGAGGAGAAAGCGAGATTCTCAAGTGTGAAAAGAAAGTTAGAACCAGGTATGTAAGAAGAACATAAGTACCTGGTGTGTGAAGGGAAGGTGAGTAGCATATGAGTAAAGAGATAGATGAGTCCAAGAATGACAGGTGAAAGTGAGTACCAGGTGTGAGAGGAGACAATGAGTAACAGGTGTGTGAGGAGAAAATAAAAATCAGATGGTTAACAGCGGGAAAGGGAGTGGGGGGGGATTATACCAGGTGTACGACAAGAGAGAGAAAAGGCGTCGACATACCAGCTTTAAAACACGTTAGATTTACTGTGTGTGTGTGTGTGTGTGTGTGTGTGTGTGTGTGTGTGTGTGTGTGTGTGTGTGTGTGTGTGTGTGTGTGTGTGTGTGTGTGTGTGTGTGTGTGTGTGTGTGTGTGTGTGTGTGTGTGTGTGTGTGTGTGTGTGTGTGTGTGTGTTTGTGCGTGTGCACACACAATAAAATATACTCACTTACCTATGCTCGCTCGCATCGTCGAGCGCCAACTCCAAAGCTCCGTCTTTCGAAACAACAACACTGTATAAAACTGTTTGCGTCCCAGGGTGGTAAATGGTAAGTCTAATCAAATATTAATTAGAAAAGTATTTCTAATTACTTTTGCCTCCAAAGTATAGAAAATAGCTATTATCCCCCCCCCCCCCTTTTCAAACTTTGCTTCGACCTCTGCCTTAGACAGCTTTGGTAAGATGTATAAAAGGTGTCTGAGACGACTTACGTAATAAAATATGACAGTTCTTGATAAGGCAGCTGCCTTCAGGGGCCAGATTCACAAAGCAGTTACGCAAGCACTTACGCACCTGTACATCTTTTCTCAATCTTTGGCGGCTTTGTTTATAATTACTAAACAGTTAATGAGCTCCGAAGCCCCAGGAGGCTGTTTATAATAATAACAACAGTTGATTGGGAAGTTTTCATGCTTGTAAACTGTTTAATAAATGTAACCAAAGCCGTCAAAGATTGAGGAAAGATGTACACGTTCGTAAGTACTTGCGTAAGAGCTTCGTGAATCTTACCCCAGGCTATCGGCAAGACGACATCATCCTTAATCTTCCACAAGCTGCCCAAAGCCACGGTCAAAGCGACGTTTGAGGGGAATAATCATTGGTTATACTTTGGAGGATAAGCAATTGTA
This sequence comes from Procambarus clarkii, assembly GCF_040958095.1. Lineage (NCBI taxonomy): Eukaryota > Metazoa > Arthropoda > Malacostraca > Decapoda > Cambaridae > Procambarus > Procambarus clarkii. The sequence goes on along the minus strand of NC_091176.1, from coordinate 16,571,407 downwards.
AATAACACTTACTACAGAAGGACAAAATAAAGTTATGTTATATTGTGTAAATATTTTAATGCTATGATTCTTTTCTTACATTGTTATTATTGTATATAAACTGAAGCTGTGTACTGAGTTGCTTCGAACAACTTTTCTTATCTTTCGTACCCAATATTTATGACTCTCAAATTAGTGCAGGTTTTCTCTGTCGTCTCTGTAGCGCGTTCTTGTCTCAAATCTATTAACATCTCCGTGTAATCCTGGTCCTCATTTTGAACATTGTGTCTTCAAATAAACAAATCCAGAAGGGCCGTGACGAGGATTCGAACTTACGTCCGAGAGCATCCCAGACGCTGCCTTAATCGACAGAGCTACGACATGGTAAAAGAATTGCAACCAGAAATTCTACTGAATATACTTGGATCCTGCAGAATTACACAGGATCCTGTGTAATTGTGTCTTCGTTAATTTGATGCATTCTCATTAGATACTTATTCGTCGCTATCATGATTTATTCATAGGTTCTCTCCGCCTTAATGTTGAAGTCTAGTTTTCTCAATCTTTCCTCGTAGTTCAAATCCCTCGTTTTTTTAAGAACATAAGAACAAAGGTAACTGCAGAAGGCCTATTGGCCCATACGAGGCAGCTCCTATTTGTTTGTTTTTTACATATCTTCGGGATTTTTCTAGGTTTGTTTGTTTGCTTCTACACTTATGGATTTCAGGCCGGGGCAGCATACTCACATGAGTGGTCTCACATAGACTGCATATTGCGTTAGGAAGGATTCTTTAGTCCAAGTTCCTTATATCTAGCCGGACGTTGGTAACATTGGCAAGTTTCTGACGATATTTTGCTAACGTGTCTCTGCCATTACCTTTTACGTTATTAGATCATCGTCCGTTTCCCAAGCAGGATTCTGTATCCGATTCATTCTGTGCAACGATCTAGAAGAATGAGCATAGAATTAGATAGAAGAACGAGATATAGAACACAACGAGTAGAAGTGCTCCCAGAACCCCATCCAGGTACGGACCTTCAAACTCCAGTTCCGATTCTCATACCATTCCATTTGGCTGGCGTATAAAGTCAAGTTGTCATTTTCAGACTACCTCCGCAGTTTGTCAAGTTCGCCTTGCGTAGTATCGTAGTTCTTATCTATTCTCATCCCACTCTTTTGTTTTACAACGCTAACAAGCATTTGTATGAATGAGCAATTTGTTTTTCTTTCAGACTTTAGTGTCTGCTCTTGTGGTGTCTGTTCTCTTAGTGTCTGCTCTCTTAGTGTCTGCTCTTGGGGTGTCTGTTCTCTTAGTGTCTGCTCTCCTAGTGTCTGCTCTTGGGGTGTCTGTTCTCTTAGTGTCTGCTCTCTTAGTGTCTGCTCTTGTGGTGTCTGTTCTCTTAGTGTCTGCTCTCTTAGTGTCTGCTCTTGGGGTGTCTGTTCTCTTAGTGTCTGCTCTCTTAGTGTCTGCTCTTGGGGTGTCTGTTCTCTTAGTGTCTGCTCTCTTAGTGTCTGCTCTCTTAGTGTCTGCTCTTGTGGTACTCCGCTCGTTAAATCTGGCCTCTCTCATAGATCCCAGTCTCTATATGACCCTCTACTTCCTCTCTGTCCCCTCCTCTGTTTATATAAATACGCCACTCGTATTTCAAATAAGAGGGCCGAACCTCGTGTTTATCATCATTATCCAAAGTGTTCTAGTTACCCATACATCAGGTCATATGCTTATCCATCCTCAGGCATAGCTGGAACCCTGAATTTACTGTCTCCTATTTAATTTCTCATTGTTCTGTCCATCTTGTCTCGATGTTATTTAACAGCGTCTTTGTTTCCAAGAATTAGATTTAGCTAACTATATTCACTTGCCGGGTGTATATTCTAGTATAATTGAGAAATTCTTATATATAGAAAAAATTCTATACCTCTGTAGTTTTTTTTATTCGTCCATTTTTCTATTACTAAAATGAAAGTCAGTTGATTTTTAGAAGTATTTTTACCGCGCTTTTATTTAGCCCGGTGAGATAACCTTACATATTGTTCTTAATATTATTTAGTGTCTTCTTCATTCAGTTCATCTGAAATTGTTTATATATGTCTTTCTGCTATGAATCATCTTTTGACACTTAGAAATATCTCTCAAAGAATATGACTTTCTCCCCTTGATCCACTTAGTCTCACTCTCTTGCTGCATCTCTCCTCTAACTTCCTCCATTATACAAGGAAGAATAAGGTTTAATTCTAATTCTGGATCTCTTTATTATAATTTATATCGAGATTATTAATATCTTTTAATTATACTAAAAGATATAAATTAATATCTTTTAATTATAATTCTCTCTCTCTCTCTCTCTCTCTCTCTCTCTCTCTCTCTCTCTCTCTCTCTCTCTCTCTCTCTCTCTCTCTCTCTCTCTCTCTCTCTCTCTCTCTCTCTCTCTCTCTCTCTCTCTCTCTCTCTCTCTCTCTCTCTCTCTCTCTCTCTTTTCTAATTTAGCTTCCCTTCTCTCTCTTTAACACATATAATTGACTCAAATTACTATCCCTCTGAACAGACACTCCGATATGGCTGTCCAAACCACCTGATCACCTCGACGTGTACGAGGGAGCCGACCTGGTCATCACTGCTGCTGCGGCCTCGAACCCGGGACCCGTCAGGTAATGCCTAACACATTCCCAGCCTCGTAGATAAGACCCCGGGGAAATTCCTCTTCAAAAGCGGTTAAATAATTATCATTATTATTATTATTATTGAACAAATCCACAGGAGCACTGATGAGGGATCGAACCTGGGCACTGAGTGAACCCAGACGCGCTTTAGTCGACTCATCAAGGCTGCTGTGGATTTGTTTTTTGATATTTTACGTTAAAAGTGATTTCTCTGTGTATTATTATTATTATTATTATTATTATTATTATTATTATTATTATTATTATTATCGTTAGGATTATTAAAATATAAATAATACTGTTTTTTTTCAATCAACTTTGAAGCAACTGTCCCTGACAGGTACTTGTGACGGAGGGAGGAGACGGAGTTGGTGTCAGGAGGGGTGGACGGGGAGCTGGAGCTGGTGAGGGTGTCGAGAAGCTTCACCGGCACCTACACTGTGCGGGCCTACAGCCCCCAGGGCCACGTCAACGCCTCCTTCTTCCTCAACGTCCTCTGTGAGTAGCGCACTCAAGTAGCTTAATACGTGTACACAGAGGCGGCGCCGTGGTGAGAGATGTACAGGTTCACCAGACCACACACTAGAAAGTGAAGGGACGACGACGTTTCGGTCCGTCCTGGATCATTCACAATCGACTTGAGAATGGTCCAGGGTGGACCGAAACGTCGTCGTCCCTTCACTTTCTAGTGTGTGGTTTGGTCAACATATTTCAGCCACGTTATTGTGTGACTCTTCGTCGTCTGCACAAAGATGTACACGTTTCGTCAGAGGTTTTGTAAGTGTTTGGTAAATAAGAACATAAGAACAAAGGTAACTGCATAAGGCCTATTGGCCCACACGAGGCAGCTGCTATTTATAATCACCCAATCCCACTCATATACATGTCCAAATCATGGTCTATGTTTGGTTTGGTGTTGGGCTTAAGGCCTATCAACCGTGAGAGGGTTATTAAGGCTTATCAACCGCGTTAGAGATAATTATCAACCAATGATCTATCAACCTGCCTCTACCCTCCAATATAGCAATATTTTGAGCGCTAACGTGAGTCACAATAAAAAATATAAACAAAATAATTTGAACTCACCGATTTATTTAATGAAAGGCATAAAATATAACTGAAATAGTCTAGGTTGAATTGAGCTATACAGAACAGTTTTTTAATAGAAAATTTGCAGCCCCTGGTGTGTGAATGAGCTGTATGAGTATACGGATGATAAATTGGTAGCACCCCCCCCCCCCCCTTGGTGTACCGGAACTTTGTAAGTTTACCGACGGCAAATGGCAAAAGCCATAATTTACATCTAATTTAATTTCCTTCTAGCAACTGCATTACAAAATAAACTTAAAGTAAGTCTCGTGAGAGTGTTCGGAAAAGGATGAATAAATTCGTGCCTGGCATTACAAATCTCACTTATAATATGTTAAACAAAGTTGTTGTTATCTTGAGAGAAAACATGGCACGTGACTGACGTGTACAAATTGATTAAAGGAGTATAACAATGGAATATTACAAGATGTGTTAATTTAAATCAACACAAAATTGATCACTCAACAAGGGACAGAAGGAAATGGATATGTTAAGATTTAGATATTTTTTTGTTTTGTTTTTGTAAGGGCTGGATAGGAACTAGTGTTGCTGATTGACCTGTTTCACTTTGGGTCGTTGGAGTATTTCAAGCGTGGGATAGACATATATGAGTCGGGGTGTTTGTCTGTATAAATAGAAACTGCTTTTCATGGGCTGTAGGCCTCCTGTATTTGCTGTAGGCCTTGTGTAATACCTTTAATTCTTCTGTATTGAATGTTGATCTCCTGTATTTGGCCTACATTATAAAAATAAATTTACGTTCTTATATACTATGTTTTTAGTTTTTTCAACAATCTGGGCGTAAGTATACGATTTCTTTCTACCTTCATTCCTTCCGAGAAGGTTAATATTGTTATCCAGATTGAATTTGTCCGTCAAATACCGCGATTATTTTTGCACTTCTTGCCCCACTGACGCTCTTAGTGAAATATTGCCAGTAATTTGACCCCCCTATATGTTAAGTTTATTTATTTATTTACCTAATGATTCTAATATCTCTCTCTCTCTCTCTCTCTCTCTCTCTCTCTCTCTCTCTCTCTCTCTCTCTCTCTCTCTCTCTCTCTCTCTCTCTCTCTCTCTCTTCTCTCTCTCTCTCTCTCTCTCTCTCTCTCTCTCTCTCTCTCTCTCTCTCTCTCTCTCTCTCTCTCTCTCTCTCTCTTTTTCTCACCTTCCCTCCCACGCTACCACCCGTCCCTGTGCCTTGGGCGAGTCCATTAACCAGCTGATTCTTATTTACATAACGCTTTGAGTTGACCTTTGATGTTTTTTTTATTATTTCTCTTTTAGCACCCCGGTAACGTTGTCATATTAGTTGTAAAGTGATTTCATTATCTCAGAAGAGCTCTGGAAATAATTTCAGTTTAACATTAGCTGGTTCCTGGTTGTGTATGCTTTTGGATGTTGGTACGAATTTATGTGTGAATATATGAAGGAATGTATATGTGAATGTATATTAATATAAATATATATTATGCAACAATTGTCAATAATTGCTGATTTTCTCACTGATACATCACGTAAGTGTGATTGCTCTGTGTGTATTCAACCCGTTCTCGCAAATTCGTATAGTCAATATTAACTTATTAAATAAGTGCATAGGTGACATACTAAACATAATAGATACCCTTAAAAAGCTTCATAGAAAACACCGACCTTACCTAACCTTGTTAGTATGTTAAGATAAGCATCTTATAGCTTCGTAATTACAATTGTTACTTAACCTATTATCGGTATAGGTTAAGTAATAATTGTAATTACGAAGCAATAAGATGCTTATCTTAAAATACTAACAAGGTTAGGTAAGGTCGGTGTTTTCTATGAAGCTTTTTAAGGGTATCTATTATGTTTAGTATATCACCTATGCACGTAGTTAGTAAGTCAATATTGACTATACGAATTTGCGAGAACGGGTTGGTGTATTGAAAGACGAGCGTCAGAGTAGAACACTCCTACACGACAGAGCCAGAGTGTATGGGGGGGAGAGTGTGTGAAATCCTGATTTGGTTTCAGTTAAAGCTTCAGAAACCCTCGATGGTTTAGTATAGAACCCCAGATTGTAATCCTTTTACCCGCGGCCTGGTTGTCTGGGGCGTGTGCCGGGAAATACCCAGCGAATAGCTTCGAATCTTTATCCATGCTTTAACGGATTTTCTAGAATAAAATGGTGGTAATATATGTCGAGTTGTGTGCTGATATGCGAGACGTGGATATGGACGGTGTGTGTGTGTGTGTGTGTGTGTGTGTGTGTGTGTGTGTGTGTGTGTGTGTGTGTGTGTGTGTATGTGTGTGTGTGTGTGTGTGTGTGTGTGTGTGTGTGTGTGTGTGTGTGTGTGTGTGTGTGTGTGTGTGTGTGTGTGTGTGTGTGTGTGTACTCACCTAATTCTACTCACCTAATTGTACTCACCTAATTGTACTCACCTAATTGTGTGTGTGTGTACTCACCTATTTGTACTCACCTATTTGTGCTTGCGGGGGTTGAGCTTTGGCTCTTTGGTCCCGCCTCTCAACTGTCAATCAACTGGTGTACAGATTCCTGAGCCTACTGGGCTCTATCATATCTACATTTAAAACTGTGTATGGAGTCAGCCTCCACCACATCACTGCCTAATGCATTCCATCCGTTAACTACTCTGACACTAAAAAAGTTCCTTCTAACGTCTCTGTGGCTCATGTGAGTACTCAGTTTCCACCTGTGTCCCCTTGTTCGCGTCCCACCAGTGTTGAATAGTTTATCTTTGTTTACCCGGTCGATTCCTCTGAGGATTTTGTAGGTTGTGATCATGTCTCCCCTTACTCTTCTGTCTTCCAGTGTCGTAAGGTGCATTTCCCGCAGCCTTTCCTCGTAACTCATGCCTCTTAGTTCTGGGACTAGTCTAGTGGCATACCTTTGGACTTTTTCCAGCTTCGTCTTGTGCTTGACAAGGTACGGGCTCCATGCTGGGGCCGCATACTCCAGGATTGGTCTTACATATGTGGTGTACAAGATTCTGAATGATTCCTTACACAGGTTCCTGAACGCTGTTCTGATGTTAGCCAGCCTCGCATATGCCGCAGACGTTATTCTTTTTATGTGGGCTTCAGGAGACAGGTTTGGTGTGATATCAACTCCTAGATCTTTCTCTCTGTTCGTTTCATTAAGTACTTCATCTCCTATTCTGTATCCTGTGTTTGGCCTCCTATTTCCACCACCTAGTTTCATTACTTTGCATTTACTCGGGTTGAACTTCAACAGCCATTTGTTGGACCATTCACTCAGTCTGTCTAGGTCATCTTGTAGCCTCCTACTATCGTCCTCAGTTTCAATCCTCCTCATAATTTTTGCATCATCGGCAAACATTGAGAGAAACGATTCTATACCCTCTGGAAGATCATTTACATATATCAGAAACAGTATAGGTCCAAGGACTGACCCCTGCGGTACTCCACTCGTAACGTCTCGCCAATCTGAGACCTCACCCCTCACACTGACTCGTTGTCTCCTGTTACTTAGGTACTCCTGTATCCAACGGAGTACCTTCCCTTTCACTCCAGCCTGCATCTCCAGTTTTTTCACTAACCTCTTGTGTGGCACTGTGTCAAAGGCTTTCTGACAATCCAAAAATATGCAGTCTGCCCACCCTTCTCTTTCTTGCCTTATTTTTGTTGCCTGGTCATAGAATTCAAGTAACCCTGTGAGGCAGGACCTGCCATCCCTGAATCCATGTTGATGCTGTGTTACAAAGTTCTTTCGCTCCAGATGTTCCACTAGCTTTCTTCGCACAATCTTCTCCATCAACTTGCATGGTATGCAGGTTAGGGACACTGGTCTGTAATTCAGTGCCTCCTGTCTATCCCCTTTCTTGTATATCGGGACTACGTTAGCTGCTTTCCAAATTTCTGGCAGTTCCCCTGTTGCCAGTGATTTGTTATACACCATGGAGAGCGGGAGGCACAGTTCTTCTGCTCCTTCCTTTAGTATCCAAGGGGAGATTCCATCTGGACCTATAGCCTTTGTCACATCCAATTCTAGTAAACACTTCCTTACTTCCCCGCTGGTAATCTCAAACTCTTCCAGTGGTTCCTGGTTAGCTATTCCCTCTCTTATCTCTGGGATTTCTCCTTGCTCCAAGGTGAAGACCTCCTGGAATTTCTTATTCAGTTCCTCACACACTTCCTTGTCGTTTGTAGTGAATCCTTCTGCCCCTAACCTTAATTTCATAACCTGTTCCTTTACTGTTGTTTTTCTCCTGATGTGGCTATGCAGCAATTTAGGCTGAGTCTTTGCCTTGCTTGCGATGTCATTTTCGTATTGTCTTTCTGCCTCTCTTCTCATCCTAACATATTCATTCCTGGCATTCTGGTATCTTTCTCTGCTCTCCAGTGTCCTGTTATTCCTATTTGTGTGTGTGTGTGTGTGTGTATACTCACCTAGTTACTCACCTAGTTGTTTCTGCAGGATCGAGCATTGACTCTTGGATCCCGCCTTTTCGAGCATCGGTTGTTTACAGCAATAACTCCTGTCCCATTTCCCTATCATACCTGGTTTTAAAATTATGAATAGTATTTGCTTCCACAACCTGTTCCTGAAGTGCATTCCATTTTCCCACTACTCTCACGCTAAAAGAAAACTTCCTAACATCTCTGTGACTCATCTGAGTTTCAAGCTTCCATCCATGTCCCCTCGTTCTGTTACTATTCCGTGTGAACATTTCGTCTATGTCCACTCTGTCAATCCCTCTGAGTATCTTATACGTTCCTATCATGTCCCCCCCTCTTCCTTCTTCTTTCTAGTGTCGTAAGGCACAGTTCCCTCAGGCGCTCCTCATACCCCATCCCTCGTAGCTCTGGGACGAGTCTCGTTGCAAACCTCTGAACCTTTTCCAGTTTCATTATATGCTTCTTCAGATGGGGACTCCATGATGAGGCGGCATACTCTAAGACTGGCCTTACGTAGGCAGTGTAAAGCGCCCTAAATGCCTCCTTACTTAGGTTTCTGAATGATGTTCTAACTTTTGCCAGTGTAGAGTACGCTGCTGTCGTTATCCTATTTATATGTGCCTCAGGAGATAGATTAGGTGTTACGTCCACCCCCTGGTCTCTTTCACGCGTCGTTACAGGTAGGCTGTTCCCCTTCATTGTGTACTGTCCCTTTGGTCTCCTATCTCCTAGTCCCATTTCCATAACTTTACATTTGCTCGTGTTGAATTCCAGTAGCCATTTCTCTGACCATCTCTGCAACTTGTTCAGGTCCTCTTGGAGGATCCTGCAATCCTCATCTGTCACAACTCTTCTCATCAACTTTGCGTCATCCGCAAACATCGACATGTAGGACTCTACGCCTGTAAACATGTCGTAAACATGTGTGTGTGTGTGTGTGTGTGTGTGTGTTTGTGTGTGTGTGTGTGTGTGTGTGTGTGTGTGTGTGTGTGTGTGTGTGTGTGTGTGTGTGTGTGTGTGTGTGTGTGTGTGTGTGTGTGTGTGTGTGTATGAACGAAATATCCTCTTGGCCTATTTACCTGGTCTAACGGAAACCAGATTAAGTCCCGGCTGCAATTCTTCCATACAGTGTCGCTATGATATCATCCTCAATGACATTTAACAAGCGTCTAATGTGGGTACGAGGTATCTGGAGAGAAGGAGCTGATCAATACGGCTGTTCCTACCACTGCTTGGCTTCAAGTGAGGTCTCCAAACTCTCGCCTCCGCCAATGAGATCTCGCGAGAAGCCAAGCTGTCTCACTCTAATTGGTTGATGTTCACAGCCCTGATATCATTCAACAGCCACATTGTATCACGTGCCATTTACCTCTAATTGGCTGCATGGGGACGCCAAGACGGAAGTAGTCAGAAAGGCCAATTATAAGCCATCTTCCAGACTCAGGACACAATACAAATGACATAAGTTAAATATCAGATATTTCCTAATACGTAAAATCTCGTCATAACAATGTATATTAACAATGAATATAGATTGTAGAACAAGTGCATGAGTCGTTGAATGTGATGAATACATATACTTCTTACTTTAATATTCAGCAAAGTGAGTCAGTAGCTATATAATGAATACTTGTCTGCGTGGTTGAGCAGACGGACCAGAGCAGGTGGCCTCAGAGGAGCAGGTGACGGTGAAGGAGGGAGCAGCAGCCTCAGTCGAGTGCAGAGCCAAAGGCAACCCCTCGCCTACCCTAACCTGGAGCAGAGAGGCAGCAGACAACCATAACATGTGAGTACCTCTCAACACCTGCTTTCATTTATGATGAGGTCATCATTTCATCTATGATGATGATGATATATATATATATATATATATATATATATATATATATATATATATATATATATATATATATATATATATATATATATATATATATATATATATGTATATGTATATATATATAACTTCGTTCTTTCCTGCTCCTCTCTACCACCTTATCCACTTCCTATCTACTAGTCCCTTCCTCCCGTAGACCCTCTCACTTCTCCCTAAGTCTTTTATCACTCTCTTTCTCGATCCCTTCTCTCCTTCTCTTCTTCCTCCCTTTTCCGTCCTCTTCCTCCTCTCCTTTCTTCTTTCTCCTGTTCCTCCTTTTCTCCCTACCATTTTTTGTCCACACCCCTCTCAGTTTGATCACTCAACCGTTTAACATCTTTTGTTCCAGTAAGGAAAAAGCAAAATCAAAGAGAACAAACACACACATGTCGAGACAGGAGGCGTCTGGATGTATTGGCAGTGTGTGTGTGTTTGTGTGTGTGTGTGTGTGTGTGTGTGTGTGTGTGTGTGTGTGTGTGTGTGTGTGTGTGTGTGTGTGTGTGTGTGTGTGTGTGTTTGAGTTTGTGAGTGTCATTTTTTTTCCTAAATTTGCGTTTGTGTTCGAAACAGAAGTGTGAAATCCAAGGACCTGGAATCATGGCGTATCTTATACATACATACTCTTCATATACATGATGTATATTACATATTTACATATATGCAAGAATGAACATAAACAACATGCTATTAGGTTATGCTTAAGTATTCACATTTAAAAAAATGAAACGAAAAATTCTAGTGCTCTTTTGTTTCACTACATTTTCAAGGAATTCAGACTGAAAAGATTGATGAAAGTTAAGCCACCTAAGAGGTGGCACGGGCATGAATAGCCCGTAAGACAGAAAATCCATGGGCTTAGCAATATATAACCCATGCACCTGAGCAAATTAAGATCCTCTAACATAAGGTATAACTTAATCTACTCAGGTGAAGAAGGGTTATATAACCTAAAACCCATACCTTTTCGGTCTATATTCCTTGAAAAAAATTTTGAAACTCGAAAACATCCGGAATTTTCGTTTTATTTTTTCATTTATATGAGTATTTTTTGTGAGTGCGCTTATTCACCTTCATGTACTCACCTGCAGGTGATTGCAGGGTTGATCATCAGCTATATAAGAATTATCTCAAGTATTATTTTACTAATCATATATATTATATATTCATTATATTCATTTAGAACTGTTGAAGTTCTTTCTGACATCCCCGTGACTCTTTCATGACTCCACGATCTTTCTATATCCTAATGTTCTGCTTTAATCGCTTTGAGCATTCCTTCTCTGCGGTCTTGGTCAATTTGTACTATTGGCTTGCATTTTTTTGTCGTCTGTCCTTCTACTTTACCCTCTTGCAAAATGCCGTCCATTTCCCTCAGATTTTCTTTATAGCTCAATCTTCTTCACTCAGGATCGATCCTTGTTGCATCATTGTGTATGTTTCCTTCTTTTCTATTGTGTTTTTGTTTATGAGTGTTCCGCGTTGAGGATCAAGGGCTGGTCTGTGACCTGAAGATTCCTTTGCGTGACTCAGGAGATTGATTAAGACGTCTTTTCCACGCGCCTCTGTTTTTTTCTGTAGCGGAAAGCTGTCTCCTCTTGTTTCTGAACTGAATATGGAGTCAATTCAATCATGATCCAGTTTAAAAAACACTTTGCATTTTTCCGTGCTTAAGTCCAGCAGCCATTTTCAGATCACCTCTGGAAAGTGTATTGTTCAGTTTACAATGATGTTACAGATCTCCTCTGTTCGTAGTCTTCATATTACGTTATTATCTTCATACAAACATTTGTATGATTGAACTTGCTTCACTAGCAAGGTAGTTTGCGTATATTAGGAGCAGGTAGTTAGTGCGCCAGCACAGTTACAGCCCCGCTCCTGTGCCAGGTAAGTCCACTACGGGCTCACCATAGCCAGTGCTACTTGGAACCTTTAGTTCCGAGTAGCTGAATCTAAAACAACATAGCGCGCCAGGCATTAATGGCTGTGAGGCGAGGTATGAAGAACTAGAACTCACACCCTCGTAATCACTGATAAGTAGTCACTGATAAGGGACTTAATTAGTTCCGTGTAGACAATTGCCGTGTAATTGGAAAATAATGTCAAACTTTACTTCCATAAGGCTTTACAAAATAATAACAGTAATGGCAATAATACCAGTATTTATAAACAAATAATAGAGATATAAGTTGTGAAATGTTATCTTATTGAATATAAAATGGGGTAACGAAGGGTTGCGTTTCAGTTCTGGCGTCTAAATCATTACGTGAAACACATCTAATATTCTCAGATCAGAACTTATATAATGTTCATTGTGTACTCAATGAACAGAAAATCAGAAATGTAGGAATTTGTGCAGTGATCACGTATTAAAGGAGAATTTTCGTTAACTTCGAAAGAATTACGTTAAAGTCATACTTTTAATGGGAAATACCCCTGACTTCGTCCATGCTAAGCTTATGAAGCTGAACCAGCTTCCTGTGCATAAGAAGAACGTTTGAAAAAGGAAACCTCAAAAGACCTATTGGGCCACAAGAAGCAGCTTCGATTTATATCCACCAAAACTCATTCTTAAATATTACAAACCTACGCTTGGAACTAGCCAGCGATACCACGAATTTTATGTCAGCCAGCCTCCAGAGTCAGAAAATTATAATAATAATTCATCGTGTCCGGGGACAGGTAGCCAGAGTGTATTCATACACGTTAGGCTTATATCGAGGTCCACCCCGCCCCCCCCCCCCTCTCTCCTCCAAAGTTCGAATTACTGACTCCGCCATGGATGCAACCCCACAACAAGCTGACAGATCCATTACGTGAAAGGTAACGTGCCCAACCATTTCTATCCCGCCCGGAATTCGAACCCGGAATTCTCAATTGTGAGTCGAGAACGAACCCGACTGTACTACCAAGACCTTTAAGATGACTATTAATTAATTATTTTAGAGCACAAAAGTGTTGGAATAGTGTACAAAGTAAGTTCCAATCCGGCGAGAGATTATGAAGATAAATTTGAAGTTTATCTGAGGATAATATTGAAGAAGAATGGTCTCTTAACTGCTGCCTACTTACCTGCAAGTACATGGAAAATGAAGTTTTGAAGACTGAATACGTTTAAGTATTTGTATTCAGTGGAACATTTTTTATCATTGTTTTAGTTACTGAGAAGTGAGAGCACGCATTATATATATTGCAATATAGAGAGTAGCTACTACACATGATGTATTATAAAGAGAATAGCATTCAAATATTCGCTCCGTAAAACTGCCTTTTTATGGACATGCGGGAGTAAGTGGAAGAGCAATGAGAGAGAGAATACTAACAGAAAGAAGTCTGAGAGTCACAGTTTTCGAATTAGGAAGCAGTTAGAGACATTTTGCTTTGTTATTGTCTGACTAAGACAGAGATGGAAGCTACAGTGACACACTCGACTTCTATGAGGAACAGAAGTCTCTGATCTTCGGTCTTCAGAAAACATGCCTACAAGAGACTGAAAGTGAACCCGCAAATGCAGACGAAAGACCGAAAGATCGCAAGTTAATCATACCATTTTTTATTGTTGCCGCCGGAAGCGGCTAGTTTATTGTGCACCCCATGCTCATCCTGTGAGCGGTAGCACAAAAAGCATTACAGAGGGCACAAAAGGTCTTTGTCAGACCTCATCTTAGATTATTACATAAACAATTTCAAAGCTAGAAGAAGCTAGTTAGAAGCTTGCTAGCCCCCTCCCCCCTAATTATATATATCTATCCTTCACGTCTTATAGTTACATGTCAGCTAGTTACAGAAATGTTCTATTTAAAGAACTATACTTTTACAGTAAGTCGTTATACATTAGTGGTAGGTCTTATCGCTAATACATAATAGTTTGACCAATGGAGATATCACAGAGTCATACGGGAGCTGCTGTTCATTATTAGTCTTCACAATACACTACTTGTTTCTTAATCTCATATGTCGTTTATCTACTGGAAGAGAAATATGGATACCGTGCAAGGATTTCAGCTCTTTTCCCTTGGTAATAAGATAGGTTGCCATATCATATAGCGTGAGCTTAGATTTATCTCTAAATGGCTCAATTTTACTACAATCCATGATATAGTGTTCAAGTGTGTGTCCCTGTCTTTGTCCACATACTTTACACTTTACTTCATCTAGATCCCTATACAAGCCGAACTGCCAGAGATACTTGTAGCCAAGTCTTATACGAGCTGTGACAACATCTGTTAGTCTACTGACTGTGTTACTTGCCCCATACACATGTTTTACTTCACACATTTCATTGTGATAAACAATGGACCTGCTAGTTCCAGTTTGCACTGTTCTACTTTCTTCAAATCCATCCAGGAGTTCTCGTCTAATGACACTTTCAAGGGACCTATTTGATAACTCAAGATTCCGTTCAATACTGTCTTTATTTACTGCAGCCTTAGCAAGGGCGTCAACTTTGTCATGGTCCTGCAGGCCAATGTGAGAAGGAATCCACAACATTTTGATATTTACCCTCTTGCTAAGTATTCTTATATATCTACGTCTAGCTATTGATACAAGCACGTTATTACTTGATTGCAAACTGTTTATTGCTAGTAGTGAGGAAAGGGAGTCGGAAATATTTAAGCTGTCTACTTCAGTGTTGTCAATAATTTCGAGTGTTACTTAATCTTACCACTTCAGAAGAAACCTGTGCAAAATTACACGCCATTATTATGGCCCATATGGACCAACCCACGGGATCTCCCCTGCACATTCATCTTGGGGCCTTCTTCCTTCAGCTTTCCTCCTCACACCCAACACTTGCCTTCGCCTCCTTTGTTCACTCATCCCCCTCCACCCACCCATTTCTTCCACCCACCTCCTTACTTTCCCACCCACCTTCTCCTCCTTCATCTCTGCTTCACCCACCGACTCCTCCACCCAATTCTTCCTTCGTTTCCCCACCTCCCGGCTCTTCAACTCCCTAATCACATCAAGCACCTTCAAGGTACCTACACTGCTAGTCCAATGATTCCATTCATCAATCCTTCAACTCTTGCCATTTGGCCTAGCTACGGGGATTCAACTGGAACTGAGAGAACTGTCAGACTAACTAACACAAATCTTATATATTCAAGAAAAAAACACAAAACGAGTTTCTTCTTGGATAAAATATACGTTCTCATACCTGTGGCAGTTGTCCCCCAACTCTGAAATAGGTCTAACCTAAAACAACAAATTACACAGGTTGATCTGTAGAAATTAGCCAACATAGGCCCATAATAAACAATATTAACCAATAAACACAAAACAGTGCGGATGTTTACATTCACTACCACCGGAAATTGTGTCTGTACGAGAAAAAGATCCATTCAGAAGCCAGTTGAAGCCTAAGGGAATATTAAATCAGCGAAGTTCTCTCACCGTTAAAGCAGAAGTGTCACCAGATGTAATCTTTCCCACCAGCGTTGGTGTCTTTAGTGTCAGAAGCCAGCCAACTGGACCTAAAGAACCTTCTGAAGAAGGAATCAATAAGGATTCTGTATCTTCACGCAGACACATAGCTTCTGAGTACTCATAACTCAACACCTGCCGGACGTCCGTAGACTTGAGTCACAAAGTACAGTAACTAAAACTAAACTGCATATTTTAAACGGTCTAACAAAAGCCAGAAAGATAGCTGAATAGTAACATTCGATTTCTTATTGCTAGCACTTCTTGTTGTGATTCCTAGTAGATTTTGAGTATATATACATATATACATATATATATATATATATATATATATATATATATATATATATATATATATATATATATATATATATATATATATATATATATATATATATATATATAACTGAAAACTCACACCCCAGAAGTGACTCGAACCCATACTGCCAGAAGCACTGCAACTGATGTACAGGATCCCTTAACCACTCGACCAACACGACCGGACAAAAGAGGATGGTAGCCGAGGCTAATTCCCCATCCCCCCGCCGGTACTCTGTTGGTAATCTTGGGCATGGTATTTTATCAAATCACCTCATTCTTTGGGGCACACGTGAGGAACACAAATGCGAACAAGCCTGAACGGTCTCCAGGCATATATGCAACTGAAAATTTGTGTTCCTCACGTGTTCCTTATATATATATATATATATATATATATATATATATATATATATATATATATATATATATATATATATATAGAGAGAGAGAGAGAGAGAGAGAGAGAGAGAGAGAGAGAGAGAGAGAGAGAGAGAGAGAGAGAGAGAGAGAGAGAGAGAGAGAGAGAGAGAGAGAGAGAGAGAGAGAGAGAGACAGACAGACAGACAGACAGACAGACAGACAGACAGACAGACAGACAGACAGACAGACAGACAGACAGACAGACAGACAGACAGAGTAGCAGACATTAACTACCTCACATGGGCCTTTAGACCTTCTGCAGTTCCCTTAATTTCATCATCATTAAGTTCTCACTACACAACCTAATATCCATTCTCCCTTACCCCCCTTTATCACCATCCCTCCCCCCCCATCCCCCTCCTCCACGCTATCCTCCTCCATCCAGCAGCAGGTGGCCGAGCTCAAAGAAAAACAAAATGAAAAGACAGGTGTCCCTTTGCATGGGTCTCTCCCTCCGTGGCTTCTGATTGCTGGGAGAAGCTTCCTAGTAAAGTTGGCCATGCAGGTGAAGCCGAGGCGTCGATGTGCCAATCACGGCCGGGCGAGGCATCAAAGGGAGTGACAGGTGCCGTGCTTGACAGATGGGTCGGGTGGGGCTTCCTGCCTATCTCTATTTACCACTTTTTTGGGGGGAGGGAAGAGGGGGGTTCTGGTCGGTACGTTGATTATTCAACTGCACAAAATCTTTTGATGTCATTCGCTCTGGCAGTCTTGATTGTGTAAATCTGAGGTTAAAAGTTTTTAACGTTTGTGCAATAAATGTTTGTTATTACTATTATTATTGTTATTACAGTGTTTTTGCTTATGTCTATAAATGTATCAATTACTGATGCAAAATAAAGTGAGTAGTGTTGAAAGATGATATATGAATGCAGAATTGATTATGTATACTCATAAATACAAACACACACACACACACACACGGAGTGTATTGTGTGTATGGTGAATACACTACATAGTGCATTCACCATACACTGTGTAGGGTATTATTATTCATTGTCCTGATCAATATATAACACACAGGACATCAATAAAAATAGATGTGTTTATTAATGACAAAATATGCTGACGTCTCATGAAGGGAGACATATTTCATTGTAGAAAATAACTAAATAAATAAAAATGTACAGATAAAGCAAGTTCAATAAATCCCCAAAATCCCCATCACCCTCACTGCTGTCTATATTCCCCCGACACGGCGGAGCCATATAGTCCAGTTGCAAACATTTTTACCTCAAGCCAACAACTAACTGAATAAGGCATAATGGGAATCAGAAAACCTTTGCCCCCAAGTCTTAATACGTCGCTACGAGCGTTAAGGACTAAAGAGCCATGCATAGGTTATGATACACGAGGCTGCCTGAATAGCAACGCTGGTACATAGGGCCAAACCCCTTCAGTGGAGTGCCAGTGTCAAGGGGGCATAACACTCTAGCTATCACCTGTTGACCACTCGGGGGCGCCGAAGATTGAAATAAATGCAGTTTTCCCAAGCAATATATAGATAAAAAGAGTTTGTGTGTATTCACCTAGTTGTTTTCATCTAGTTGTGTTTGCGGGGGTTGAGCTTTGCTCTTTCGGCCCACCTCTCAACTGTCAGTCAACTGTTTACTATTTTTTTTTCTCCACACCACACACACACACACACACACACACACACACACACACACACACACACACACACACACACACACACACACACACACACACACACACACACACACACACACACACACACACACACACACACACACACACACACCAGGAAGCAGCCCATGACAGCTGACTAACTCCAAGGTAAATATTTACTGCTACGTAACAGGGGCATTCAGGGTGAAAGAAACTTTGCCCATTTGTTTCTGCCTGGTGCGGGAATCAAACCCGCGCCACAGAATTACGAGTGCTGCTCGTTATCCACCAGACTACCAGGACCCCAGGTGTGTGTGTGTGTGTGTGTGTGTGTGTGTGTGTGTGTGTGTGTGTGTGTGTGTGTGTGTGTGTGTGTGTGTGTGTGCGTCTGTGAATTGCGTGTGTGTGTGTGTGTGCGTGCTTATGACTGTGAATATGGATTTGAGTGTAAAGGTGAATGGCTGTGCGTGCGTGCGTGTAAGGGGTGAATAGAAGTTTGGAGGAGAGAAAGAGGGAGTTTTTTTGTAATATTAGGTTGGAAAAGTGGAATGTTAGCGGTAAATGGGTGTAGGGGAGTGGTAATAAAAGAGGGAGAAGGAGAGGGGAGGGTAAGTGAATAGCTTGCGGTGAGGGGAAGAAGGGAAGAGAAAAAGAGAGAGAGAGAGAGAGAGAGAGAGAGAGAGAGAGAGAGAGAGAGAGAGAGAGAGAGAGAGAGAGAGAGAGAGAGAGAGAGAGAGAGAGAGAGAGAGAGAGAGAGAGAGAGAGAGAGAGAGAGAGAGAGAGAGAGAGAGAGAGAGAGAGAGAGAGAACAACTCGTTTAGTACCAGCGTACCATAGAACCGCGTGCTTGGTCCCTTGAGGAATACCAACTACAACAACCTACTTCTGCACACCCTCCCTAAGCTCCAGGCTAACGCTGATGACTATACTCTAACCTTCTCATATCCAAACGAGAAAATGGCAACTGCTATGAGGTTCATTAACCACATTTACATCAATATTTGCTTAGTGTATGCAATTGAAAATTGCATTTGCAATATTTTTTGAAGACCCACGAGCGGAGCCGAGCAAGCAAGACAGCCAAGGATTCCTTAGACAGATATTTCGCCCTCTCGACAGCCGTGGTTGCAAAACCTTATGAGAAATACAAATTCGCTTTCCATCTTTAGTATGCACAACTCTCTTGGACGGCCTGACTGTCCCCTCATCCTCTATCCGACAACTGGATAAGGAATAGAACCGTGCAAGAGGGCTCATCTTTACTCTTGATCCGTTCGTTATGGCTGGAGAGGTCGGTAAATAAAAGCCTCTGAACCAGCTCTTTCGATAATGACTATTGTTAAAGGCTGTTGTATTGTGTCAGTCACACTCGAGTCAACGCAGACTCCTGTTTGTTGCAAACTTTATTATTTTTGCCAGTATTAATTTGGATTCTCTAGTTATTACATTACTTTCTAGAGACAATCAATCAGAATTTTGAGTGTCAATTTATGAAACCTTTCGCTGTTCATGCCCTCTCTGTCTCATCCTATTATGGTGGAGACCTCTTAGAATATTGCTTTTGCTACAACTAAGGCTTAGCATCCTGTGAACATGTCTACCTCAGAATGGTCCTACTTTGTAGTTTCTCTCAATGCGTGGACGTTGTTTATGAACCCAATCGTGTTTGAGTACACTTTACAAATTAATTCGAGGTAGGCTAAGTACCCTGGCATTGGGGCGAGGGTACTGCTGTTAGTCGTGAGGCACTAAGTCATCTCAGAGGCTCAAACGATCACTATACTAAATCTTGGAGTGGGGTGGAGGCTGTGGAAATGGAAGTGGGTGGCGGACAGGAACGACGGGTGATAAGAGCCTGAATGAGGCTGGAGAATGTTGTCTTGTGGATATCACGAGGAAGCTGAGGAGAGAGAAGGATTATAGGAGGAAAATTAATGAGAAATTAAGGACGTAGAAGAGATTTATGGAGCATGAAAAGTTGGGGAACGTGTTGGAGGGGTGAGGAGTGTATAAGTATACTTGTGTATACTTATACCTATTATACAATAGTCTCAGGTGTATAAGTATACTTGTGTATACTTATACCTATTATACAATAGTCTCAGGTGTATAAGTATACTTGTGTATACTTATACACAAGTATAAGTGAGCTTATACTTGTGTGGTCTGATGGACGGTAAAAGGGTTCGAATTAATTCGAAGGGTTTTTATTAATTCGAAGGGTTTGGATTAATTCGAAGGGTTTGGATTAATTCGAAGGGTTTGGATTAATTTGAAGGGTTCGGATTAATTCAAATCTGTCTTCCTCTTCAAACCTTCCCCTCTATAGTTTAGTCTGACATCTGCTTTAGAAGAAAAGTGCCTTCTTGTCATTAATATCAGACGGATAAAATTATGAACTCTTTTTGTTTCGGAAACAATCTCTATGTTGAGATTTTGCTTATATATCACCATAACGTGAAAGTCTTATACAGACGCTGAGTCACAATAACGTGGCTGATGATATGGTGACCAAACCACAACTCAGCAGATGGAGAAGCGACGACGTGTTGGTCCGTCCTGGACCATTATCGAGTCGTGTGAAAGAAGAGAGGTTGTTGTTGTTATAGATTCAGCTACTTGAAACACAAAGTTCAAAGAAGCACGGGCTATGGTGAGCCCGTAGTGGACTTACCTGGCACTGGAGCGGGGCAAGTAACACGGGCTATGGTGAGCCCGCAGTGGACTTACCTGGCATAGGAGCGAGGCTGTAACTACCGTGCTTTTATTTCGAATAGAGGAAGGTACAGGCAAATATAAAGTAAAAGAGTAAGATGAGAGGTGAAGAACAGGTAAGAGAGTGAGGGTGAGGAGCAGGTAAGAGAAGGTAAGAACATGGTAAAGGATGAAAGCCTTCATAATGTTGCTAAGTTTACATTCCATTTCTCTCTACTGTGTACCTCTCAGGCTCTTTGCAGACTAGTTTCACATGTTAACATTTCCTCCAACATTAATCTTAGAATCATAGTTAGAGATTTGAACTATTAGACCTCTAGTTGCCTCCGTCATAGTCTGCTTTCTGATAATCTGTTTGGAGTCTGGTTCGTGCATTCCTTGAAGTAACTAATATTATTCCTGATCGAATGTAGCTCCTTCCTAAGATTGCCAATTGTTGTCTTCATTACATTCAGATCAACCCTCATTTATTTTCTTATTTTGTACTTTAACAGTTCCACCAGCAGAGTTATATGTAGCTGTCTCCAGCACCTTCCTGTCCGTTACTCTCTCCTGTTTCCCCTCCCCCCTTCCCTCCTCCTCGGAGATATTAAGAGCATTCGTCTTCATTCTATACCTCAATCATCGCAAACAATGTGGTCTCACGCACATTCTTCTGTTTTATCATAAGAAATCTTTATTCAGACGCTATTTGGTATAGATACATGGGATTCCCCTCATTATGTCAATAGTCTCAGGGTGAACAAATCCACAAGGGCCGTGACGAGGATTCGAACCTACGTCCAAGAGTATCCCAGACGCTGCCTTAATCGACTGAGCTACGACATGGTATAAGAATTGCAACCAGAAATTCTACTGAATTTACTTGGATCCTGCAGCCTCTCCCAGACACAAACCAGGATTTTACACAATTCCCTCGTTATATATATATATATATATATATATATATATATATATATATATATATATATATATATATATATATATATAGATATATATATGTTGCTTAGGTAAAAGATAACTGAAGTCCAGTACCTGAAATATTATGTGCTTGTAGCCCCCTCTGGCACTCAACAACAGGATGGATACAGGGTACATAACAAAAGGAATTATGCTAAATTCACCTTGCTGCTGCGCATGGAATAAGGGAAAACTCATCTATGAAACAATTTCACCTTGAATATTGGAATTCCTCATTTGCTAGCTTCACAGCTCCATTACTTTACGCCTTCGCAAACAGGTGAGGAAGGAAACCAGCAGCCAATCTTCCCAGGTAACTAGTCACAGACTCTCAACATACAGGTTCCTGTACACACACTGACTGGTTATCTGACAGGAA